>NW_017104310.1:0-333 GCF_001263275.1 Habropoda laboriosa
TATAAGAACTACGATGGTGGGGGCAAATACAGATAATTAAATATTTCGACAGTAAATATAGTTTCTATAAATAAATGTACCCGTACAATATCTTACCTTTTTGTGGTACCGAATGAAAAGGAAATGTTTGTTTTTTAATATCTCAAACTGTCCCCGTGTTGCCATTAAACAATGTGAATATACACCTATAACGTCGCGCTTGGTGACAGTATTTCTTGGCGAATATCACGTAACGTACAGGTACGATAATCGTACTCTAAATGGAGTCCACTACTGCTATGCATTCTGGACACCGGGGTCGAATTTTCGAACTACGATGTGGGAGAAAATACA
>NW_017104311.1:0-222 GCF_001263275.1 Habropoda laboriosa
ACAAAGACGTTTTGCAGTACTACAAACGACTGTTTTCTCTTTATTTAGCATGTTTCGCCACGTTAATCGTGTTTTAACGATTAGAAACTGAAATACTGCTGTTTACTTGCTACAAAGACGTTTTGCAGTACTACAAACGACTGTTTTCTCCTTATTTTGCATGATTCGCCACGTAAAACGAGTTCTAATGAATATAAACTGTAATACTGCCGTTTTCCCGCG
>NW_017104312.1:0-491 GCF_001263275.1 Habropoda laboriosa
TACTGTTAAACGAAGCGAATATACACCTATAACGTCGTGCTTGGAGATGGCATTTCTTCGCGATTTTCACGTAACGTTCAGGTGCGGTGCTCGTACTCTAAATGGAGTACATTTCTGCTATACATTCAGGACCCTGGCGTCGAATTTTACGTATTACGATGTGGGGGAAGATACAAATAATTAAATATTTCGTCGTTAGAAATAATTGCAAGAAATAAATGTTCCAAACGAAGTCTTATCTTTTATTGGTACCGAATACAAAGGTTTGGTTTGTTTTTTCATCAATAGCTCAAACGGTTCCCGTGTTACTGTTAATCGAAGAGTATATACACATATAATGTCGCGCTTGGAGGTAGTATTTCTTGGCCATTTTCACGTATCCTACCGGTACGATACTCGCACACTAAATGGAGTACATTTCTGTTACACATTCTGGACATCAGCGTCGAATTTTCGAACTACGATGTGGGGGAAAACACAAATAATTAAAT
>NW_017104313.1:0-804 GCF_001263275.1 Habropoda laboriosa
ATAGATTTGGCTGCCTGGCTGCATTGCCTCCTTCCTTCCTTCCATCCTCTCAGATCGTCATCCGTCCGCAAATCATTCCAATTTCTCGTCGTTGATTTCCCAAGACTCACAGACTCACAAAATGTGAGTCACTGTGGAATGGACGACGCGAAAAGTATTTCGAAACGCGATTTATTTAAGAGGGGAAACCGCGATATTATATTATTCTCGATTGTTAGAATGAAGTTAACTTTAAATAGAATAAACGTAAAAAAAAGAAAAGAGATATGAAATAAACGCGATGTATATAAAGCAAAAGAATAAACCGCGAATTGATATCTTTCCCGAATCTCTAACGCAAGTAAATTTGAAGGAGGGTATCGATTAAACGCGTAAAAATATTCAATGTAAAGCGAACTATGGATGAAGCTATTATAATACTCAATGCAACGACTCGAGTATTTACTAAAATTCAAAAATTCTCGTATATATTCCGAAAACCGATTTTTAATTGCGAAACACTACTGAGACGGTTTAATTTGGGGCAGCCAGCTCATATCTGAGTTGGCAATACACAACACAACTAACTACTAAACCAAATCACCAGAAAAAAAACCCATTTTTGTAACTCACTGTTCGCTGATTAAACAGCTGAGCTCTGCAACGTGGGTTTGACTGCATTTTCTCCTTCCTTCCTTCCTTCCTCCCAGTTCCGATCGAATTTGCAAGACTCACAAACTCACAAAGTGTGAGTCACTGTGCAATGGACGACGCGAAAAGTACTTCGAAACGCGATTTATTTCAGCTTTATTCAGAAAGGGAGAA
>NW_017104314.1:0-400 GCF_001263275.1 Habropoda laboriosa
TATATTAGGGGATGGGAAAATCCTGAGGTCGTAAGGTGGTTTATGAGTGTAGTGCATGTGGTGTCCAGATGTAGGGTATTCGACATTCTAAGGTAATAAAACAATTTGCTGATGGCGAGGAGAGAGACCAATTTACGGAAAATATATTATTTGTGAATATGGTAGGGCTCCATTGTTCGAGTCCTCGGTACGGTCGAACAGTTCTCCTATATACTATTACAGCAAATCTTCTTTTATAATACTGTCAGATACGCAAGGTGGACGTTCTTCTACTACAAATCTGTTGAAGCAAAATGTTTTATGTGCACTGCGTGGAAAACTCGACATCCTAAAATACTGGAAGAAGCGAGTTCTTCTTCACGGTACGTTTATGACACGTCCGCTAAATATGGTTTGGGGA
>NW_017104315.1:0-282 GCF_001263275.1 Habropoda laboriosa
ATTTATGCGAGAATTTTTGAATTTTAGTAAACACTAGAGTCAGTGCATCGCGTATTGAAATAACAGCGTCATCCCTAGTTCGTAGATTATTGAATATTTTTACGCGTTTAACTTATGCTTCTCCCCGATTCTCGTCGCGTATTTTATTCAAATTTTCTTAAATTCTAGAATCGAAAAAGATACGAATTCGCGTTTTTTCTTTTGATTCTTTCAATTTTACACTCGCGTTCTACGAAAGTTTAGTTCAATAATAATATTGAAAATAATATAAATTCGCGGTTT
>NW_017104316.1:0-320 GCF_001263275.1 Habropoda laboriosa
GATTGGAAATTTAAAAAAATACGTGTCGAATATTTTTTTGAGACCTACCACACACCAAAATTTTATAAAAATCGACGATTATCTTTTCGAGATATTTCCTTGTTAGTGCAAAGATGACGTAAGCCCCGCCCATGCGTTCACCACCTTAACTTTGAGCGCGATTTTCACCCCTTCAACGTGGACGATTGGAAATTTAAAGAAATACGTGTCGAATATTTTTTTGAGACCTACCGCACACCAAAATTTTATAAAATTCAACGATTATCTCTTCGAGATATTTCCTTGTTAGTGCAAAGATGACGTAAGCCCCGCCCACGCGT
>NW_017104317.1:0-320 GCF_001263275.1 Habropoda laboriosa
AAGGAGAGGTTTGTTTTTGCAATAGCTCAAACGGTTCCAGTGTTACTGTTAAACGAAGCGAATGTTCACATATAACGTCGGTCGTGCAGATGGTGTTTCTTCGTGATTTTCACGTAACGTACCGGTACGATACTCGTACTCTAAATGGAGTACATTTCTGCTGTGCATTCTGGACATCGGCGCCGAATATTCGAACTACGATAAGGGGGAAAATACTGCTAATTAAATATATCGAATTTTGATATATTTCCTTCAGGTAAACGAATCCAACAAAATTTTACAATTTGTTGATCCCGAATATAAAGGTGTGCTTGGATCTT
>NW_017104318.1:0-445 GCF_001263275.1 Habropoda laboriosa
GTACTGGTACGATACTCGTACTCTAAATGGAGTACATTTCTACTATGCATTCCGGACATCGGAAATCTCGAAATACGATGGTGTGGGCAAATACAGATAACTAAATATTTCGACTTTAAATATAATTCATTCAGCTAAATGTATCCAACCAGATCTTTCAATTTTTTGATGTCGCAGATAAAGGTGTGCTTGGTTCTTCTATATCTCACACGGTCGCCATGTTACTGTTAAACGAAGCGAATATATACATATAACGTCACGCTTAGAGATATTATTTCTCTGCGATTTTCACATAACATACCGGTACGGTACTCGTACTCTAAATGGAGTACATTTCTGGTATACATACTGGATATCGGCGTCGAATTTTCGAACTAATATGTGGGGGAAAATAGAAATAATTAAATATTTCGTCGTTCCAAATAATTCCAACAAATAAGTGTTC
>NW_017104319.1:0-253 GCF_001263275.1 Habropoda laboriosa
ACCATCGTAGTTCGAAAATTCGGCGCGGATGTCCAGACTGCATAGCAGAATTGTACTCCATTTGAGTAAGAGTATCGTACTTGTTCGTTACGTGAAAATCGCGAAGAAATTATATCTCTAGCGTGACGATATATGTTTATATTCTATTCGTTTAACTGGTACACGGGAGCCGTTTGAGCTATTGAAAAATCAAACCACAACTTTGTATTTGGTACCAAAAAAAGGTAAGGTTTCGTTGGCCACATTTAGTTTT
>NW_017104320.1:0-275 GCF_001263275.1 Habropoda laboriosa
CGTACTCTAAATGGAGTACGATTCTGCTATGCATTCTGAACTACGGCGTCGAATTCTCTCGGTGCGATGGTGGGGGCAAATACGGATAATAAAATATTTCGACTTTAAAAATAATTCCTCTAGCTAAATGTATACCATAAATCTTACAATTTTTCCACCTCGTATATAAAGGTGTGCTTTGATACTCAGAGCTCAAACGGTTCTGGTCTTAATGTTAAACGAAGCGAATATACACATATAACGTCTCGCATGGAGATAGTATTCCTTCGCTGCTT
>NW_017104321.1:0-260 GCF_001263275.1 Habropoda laboriosa
AAAACACGTTTTACGTGTCATCACATGTAAAATAAAGTGAAAACAGTCGTTTGCAGTCCTGCATACCGTGATTGTAGCTAGAAACCAGCAGTGTCTCATTTTATATTAGTCAAAACACGTTTTACGCGGTGAAACATGCAAAATAAAGAGAAAACATTTGTTTGCAGTACTGCAAAACGTCTGCGTCGAGAGAAAAGAGCAGCATTTCAGTTTGTATTCGTTAAAACACGTTTTACGTGTCATCACATGTAAAATAAAGT
>NW_017104322.1:0-281 GCF_001263275.1 Habropoda laboriosa
GTTAAAGGAAGCGATTATACAGATATAACGTCGCACATGGATATAGTCGTTCTCCGCAACCTTTGCATATCAAACTTGGACGATTATCGTCCTCTAAATGGGGTACGGTTCTGCTATGCATATTGGACGCCGGCGTCGAATTTTACAAATACGATGTGGGGGAAAATACAAATAGTTACATATTTCGTCGTTAGAAATGAATCCAGTAAATAAAAGTTCCCATCGAAACCTTACCTACCTTTGGTACCGAATACAAAAGTGTGGTTTGTTTTTTCAATAGC
>NW_017104323.1:0-293 GCF_001263275.1 Habropoda laboriosa
ATCAGAATAAAGAAGATTTATAATTAAAATAATATCTTTTATTTATTACCATAATTCTAACAACATCGGAAGAACTGAGTGATCGTGCACACCGGCTACCCTAATCTAAATTCGAACACTTCACTCGGGAATTTTCTCGTAAATGTGACAATCGTTACCCTTTTGTACACCAAATATTTTTTTTAATAAGTTCAACCAGCAACTCCGGTATACTTCTGCGATGAAACTTTTGAAAACGCAGTCTCGTTTTGAAAAAAAGAAGATTTTTAATGTTTAGAAATTTTTATTATTTT
>NW_017104324.1:0-597 GCF_001263275.1 Habropoda laboriosa
GAAACATAAGAAACTCGAGCAAAACATAAGAAATTCGAGCCGAACATAAGAAACTCAAGCAAACCTCGTTGTCTGCATTATATCGAACTAAACACGAAGCTACATGCCATTTTGAAAGTAAAACTATCGCGAGTTGCTCTCGAGAGTATCTCTCGAGAGTGGACACTGCCCCTGAGCTTGACTGTCCGAGAGCATAGCTCAACTGTCTGAGAGTAAACGTGTTGGGACTTGCTCTCGAATGGATACGTAATCATATTGCTGTCGGACAATAGTTTTGCAAACAGCAATCAGTTTCGCTTTCTTGAGAATACTCTCGGGCGAGTAAAAAAATAACAGGAAAAAAAGATTGATCGAGAAATGAAATTACCGATTTAATCACTCACACTTCGTTGAGGAAAAATCTGTGTTATGGAATCCAAAGGATGTAGAATATCGTAACAGAGAAAATTGTGATATTTCTTGCGTGCCAAACATAAGAAACGCGAGCCTGGATCGCTGGACGTACATCGAGACAAACATAAAACTACCTGCCTATTCGCGCACAGAAAAGAGTTAGCGGGAAAAGAATTTTCTGATTTTATATTAATTTTATTGGCA
>NW_017104325.1:0-591 GCF_001263275.1 Habropoda laboriosa
GGTGGCGTATATTTTAATTGATGGTATGCATGTCCAACTGAACAAATTAACAGTGGTTGTAATAAAACTAGAGAGCGTTGTTATCAAAAATAAAAAACTAACCTGATGCAGGTCACTGTAGCAAGAAACAGTGGTCGACATGTAATTTTCGGATGTAATAACGGTTAATTTAATTTTTTGTTGATAACGGGGTAGCAATAAATAAAGTAACAACTGTCCTATAAGCCGCGGTTGGCTTTGCAGTGGTTAATAACTACTAATTAGTTGATGGCGTATATTTTTATCGATGGTATGCATGTCTAACTGAACGAATTAACAGTGGTTGTTATTAATCACGAGCCCTTTATTATAAAAAAAAAAACTAACCTAATGCCGGACTCGGGAGAAACAAACTGTGGTTGGTATGTGATATTAGAGTGTAATAAGGGTTCATTTAATTTTTTGTTGATAAAGAAGTAGCAATAAATAAAGTAACTGTCCTATATGCCGCGGTGGACATTGTAGTGGATAATAACTATTTATTAGTTCATGGCGTATATTTTAATAGATGGTATTCATGTCTGATTGAACAAATTAACAGTGGTTGTTATT
>NW_017104326.1:0-2615 GCF_001263275.1 Habropoda laboriosa
CACGTTACGTTCCGGTACGATACTCCTACTCCAAATGGAGTACGATTCTGCTATGCATTCTAGACTTCGGCGCAGTATTTTCGTACTACGATGTGTGGGAAAATCAGATAATTAAATATTTCGACGTTAATAATAATTCCTAAAACCAAATGTGACCAACGAAATAATATCATTTCTTGATACCGAATACAAAGGTGTGTTTTGTCTTTCAATAGCTCCGACGTTGCCCTGTTACTGTTAAACGAAGCGAATATACACATAAAACGTCAGGCTTAGAGATATTATTTCTTCGCGATTTTCTCGTAACGTACCGGTACGGTACTCGTACTCGAAATGGAGTACGATTCTGCTATGCATTCTGGACTCCGGCGTCCAATTTTCGAACTACGATGTGGGGGAAAACACAAATAATTAAATATTTCGTAGTTAGAAATAATTCCTTCAGCTAAAGGGATTCAATGAAATCTTACCTTTTTTTGGTACCGAATACAAAGGTGTTGTTTGTTATTTCAATAGCTCAAACAGTTCCCGTGTTACTATTAAACTAAGCGAATATAGACATATAACGTCGCGCTTGGAGAAGGTATTTCTTCGCTACTTTCACATAACATACTGCGGCGATATTCGTACTTTAAATGGTGCCTGATTCTGCTGTGCATTCTGGACGTCGGCGTCGAAATTTCGAACTACGATGGTGGGGGCAAATACAGATAATTAAATATTTCGTCTTTAAATATAATTCCTTTAACTAAATATATACAATAAATCTTACAATTTTTTGATCCCAAATACAAGGTTGTTGTTTGTTATTTCAATATCTCACACGGCTGCCATGTTACTCTTAAACGAAGAGAATGTACACCTATAACGTCGCACTTGGAGTTAGTATTTCTTTGCGATTTTTACTTAACTTACCGGTACGATACTCGTGTTATAATTGGAGTACATTTCTGCTGTGCATTCTGGACATCGGCGTCGAATTTTCTCTCTACGATAGTGGGGGCAAATACAGATACCTCATTTTTTCGACTTTAAAGATATTTCCTTCAGATAAACGTATACAATAAATCTTACAATTTTTCGACCCCAATATAAAGGTGTGCTTTCTTATTCCAATCCGGTGTTGCTGTTAAACGAAGCGAAAATACACATATAACGTAGCACATGGTTACAGTAGTTCTTCGCGACCTTCCCATATCATACTGTGACAATTCTCGTCCTTCAAATGGCGTACAATTCTATTATGGAATCTGGACGTCGGCGACGAATATTCGAGCTACGATGTGGGGGAAAATACAGATAATTAAATATATCAACTTTAAAAATAATTCCTACAACTGAATGTTCCCAACGAAATCTTACCTTTTTTTGGTACCGAATACAAAGTTTGAGTTTGTTACTTCAATAGATCACACGGTTGCCGTGTTACTGTCAAACGATGAGAATATACACATATAACGTCGCACTTGGTTATAGTAGTTCCCCGCGTTCTTCGCATATCATACTAGAACGATTCTCGTCCTCTATATGGTGTACGTTTCTGCAATGAATTATGGACAACGGCGCAGAATTTTCGTACTACGATGGTGGTGGAAAATACAGATAATTAAATATTTCGACGTTAGACATAATTGCAACAAATAAATAGTACCAACCAAAGCTTACCTCTTCTGGTACCGAATACAATGGTGTGGTTTGTTTTTTTAATAGCACAAACGGTTCCAGTGTTACTGTTAAACGAAGCGAATATACACCTATAACGTCGGGTAGGCGATAGTAGTTCTTCGCGACATTAACATAACATAATGAGGCGATATTCGTACTCTTATGGTGTTTGATTCCGCTATGCATTCTGGAGGTGGCGTCGAATTTTCGAACTACGATGGTGGGGGAAAAGGCTAATAATTAAATATTTCGACGGTAATTATAATTCCTAAATCTAAATGTGACTAACGAAATCTCACCATTCTTTGATGCCGAATACAAATGTGTGCTTTGTTATTCAAAGCTCAAACGGTTCTGGTCTTACTGTTAAAAGAAGCGAATATATACATATACCGTCGCTAATGGTCATAGTATTTCTTCGCGACCTTCGCATATCATACTGGGACGATTCACGTCCTCTAAATGGCGTACGGTTCTGCTGTGCATTCTGGACATCGGCATCGTGTTTTCTCTCTACGATGGTGGGGGCAAATACAGATATCTAAACATTTCGACTTTAAAAATATTCCCTACAAATAATTGTTCCCAAAGAAATCTTACCTTTTTTTGGTACCGAATACAAAGGTGTGGTCTGTTTTTTCAATAGATCAAAAGGTCCCGTGTTACTGATACACAAAACGAATATACACATATAACGTCACGTTAGAGATATTATTTCTTCGTGATTTTCACATAACATACTGCTGCGATACTCGTACTCTAAATGGCGTACGGTTCTGCTATGCATATTGGACGCCGGCGTCGAATTTTCGAACTACGATGTCGACGGGTCCCGTGTTACTGTTAAACGAAGCGAATATGCACATATAACGTCACGCTAGAGATATTATTTCTTCGCGATTTTCACGTATCGTACCGGGACGATAATCGTACTCCTAATGGAGTACGTT
>NW_017104327.1:0-298 GCF_001263275.1 Habropoda laboriosa
ATGTCGTGAAGAACTACTATCGCCTAGCCGACGTTATATTTGTATATTCGCTTAGTTTAACAGTAACAAGGGAGACGTGTGAGACATTGAAGAACCAAGCACACCTTTATAATCGGGATCAATAAAATGTAAGATTTCGTTATATACATTCAGCTGAAGGAATTATATTTGAAGCCCAAATATTTAATTATGTGTATTTTCCCCCACCATTGTAGTTAGAAAATTCGGCGCCGAAGTCCAGAATGCATAGCAGAACCGTGCGTCACTTAGAGGACATGAATCGTCGCAGTATGATATG
>NW_017104328.1:0-275 GCF_001263275.1 Habropoda laboriosa
TTGATTCTGCTATGCATTCTGGACGTAGGCGTCGAATTTTCGAACTACGATGGTGGGGGCAAATACAGATAACTACATATTTCGTCTTTAAATATAATTCCGAAAACTAAATGTGACCAACGAAATCTTACCATTTTTTGATACCGAATACGAAGGTGTGCTATGATATACAAAGCTCAAACGGTTCCGGTGTTACTGTCAAACGATGCGATTATACACATATAACGTCGCACTTGGTTATAGTATTTCTTCGCGACCTTCGCATATCATACTGG
>NW_017104329.1:0-1306 GCF_001263275.1 Habropoda laboriosa
GGATCATGGCGATTTTCACATAACCTTCTGCGGCGATATTAGTACTCTAAACGTTGTTTGATTCTGCTATGCATACTTGACGTCGCGCCTAATTTTCGATCTACGATGTGTGGGAAAATACCGATTATTAAATATTTCGAATTTAAATATAATTCCTTCAGCTAAATGTATCCAATGAAATCTTACAATTTTTTGATCCGGAATTTATAGGTGTGGTTTTTTTTTCCATAGCTAAGCGGTTCCCGTGTTACTGTAAAGCTAAGCGAATATACACCTATAACGTCGCGCTTGGAGATAGTATTTCTTCGCGAATTTCACGTGACGTACCGGTACGATACACGTACTCCGAATGGAGTATATTTCTGCTGTACATTCTGGACATCGGCGTCGAATTTACTCTCTACGATGGTATGGGCAAATACAGATAAATAAATATTTCGACGTTGAAACTAATTCCTAAAGCAAAATGTGACCAACGAAACCTTACCTTTTTTTAGTACCGAATACAAATGTGTGGTTTGTTTTTTCAATAGCTAAAACGGTTCCCGTGTTTCTCTTAAACGAATCGAAAATAAACATATAACGTCACGCTAGAGATATTATTTCTTCGCGACTTTCACGTAACGTACCGGTATGTTACTAGTACTCTAAATGGAGTATGATTCTGTTATGCAATCGGGAATTCGGCGCCGAATTTTCGAAATACGGTGGAGGGGGAAAATAGAGATAATTAATTATTTCGACGTTAATAATAATTTCCAAAGCTAAATGTGACCAACGAAATCTTACATTTTATTGATCCCGAATACGAAGATATGCTTTCTTCTTCAATATCACACACGGTTGCCGTGTTACTGTTAAACGAAACGTACATACACCTATAACGTCGGCCAGGCGATAGTAGTCCTACGCGACTTTAACATAACCTACTGCGGCGATATTCGTACTCTAAATGTGGTTTGATTCTGCTATGCATTCTGGACACCGGGGTCGAATTTTCGAAATACGATGTGGGAGAAAATACAGATAATTAAATATTTCGAAGTAAAAATAATTGCTAAAACTAAATATGACCAACGAAATCTTACCTTTTTTGATACAGAATACAAAGGTGTGCTTTGTTATCCAAAGCTCAAACGGTTCAGGTCTTACCGTTAAACGAAGCGAATATACACATATAACGTCAGGCTTAGAGATATTACTTCTGCGCGGTTTCACGTGACGTACCAGTACGGTACTCATGCTTTAAATGGAGTACATTTCTGCTACGCATTCTGGATATTGCCGTCGAATTTTCGAACTTCGA
>NW_017104330.1:0-247 GCF_001263275.1 Habropoda laboriosa
TAATTAAATGTTTCGTCGTTAGAAATAATTCCAACAAATAAATGTTCCCAACAAAATATTACCTTCTTTTGGTACCAAATAAATATCTTCGGTTTGATATTTCATTAGCTTATCGGTTGCCGTGTTACTGTTAAACGATGCGAATGTACACATATAACGTCGCTCTTGGTAACAGTATTTCTTCGCGGTTTTCACGTAATGTACCGGTAAGATACTCGCACTCTGAACGGAGTACGATTCTGCTATG
>NW_017104331.1:0-568 GCF_001263275.1 Habropoda laboriosa
ACATTTTTTTGGACCAAAGGCAAAGTTGACGTTAGTTATTTCAATATCTGACACGACTGCCGTCTTACTGTTAAACGAAGCGAGTATACACATATAACGTCCCTCATGGAGATAGTATTTCTTCGCGTTATTCACGTAGCGTACCGGTACGATACACGTACTCGAAATGGGGTACGATTCTGCTATGCATTCTGGACATCGGCGCCGAATTTTCGAAATACGATGGCGGGGCCAAATACAGATAAGTAAATATTTCGGCTTTATAAATATTCCCTACAGATAGATGTTCCCAACGAAACCATACCTTATTTTGGTACCGAATACAAAGGTGTGGTTTGTTATAACCTTAGCTCAAACTGTCCCCTGTTACTGTTAAACGAAGCGAATATACACATGTAACGTCTCGCTTGGAGATGGTATTTCTTCGCGATTTTCACGTAACCTACGATACGACACACTCGAAATGGCGTACGATTCTGCTATGCATTCTGGACATCGGCGACGTATTCTCTCTGTACGATGGTGGGGGCAAATACAGATAACTATATATTTCGACTTAAAAACTATT
>NW_017104332.1:0-560 GCF_001263275.1 Habropoda laboriosa
CCACGAACAAGGAGAACCAAGGAGCAACCAGCTCACATCACGCGATATCATAGATCAGCTTTTACAAGTCCCAATCATTTGGGTAGTCCTTCGAACCATTATCTAGACGGCACAACATCGTGCAAACATCCACAAAGCTCGAAAGTTCATCGCCACAACCACGAGCATTAACACATATTTTGTTTTATTTCTGCACTTTTTACGTTTATAGAATGAAAATTTCCAAGTTTAAACATCTTTTAGATCGTAGTGAATGAATGAAGCACTTCTTAAATACAAAAGGTAGATTTAAATCCCGTTAACCCTTGTATGGAAATTGGGTCAATTTGGCTTAAAATCAAGTCACAAATTCTTTTTCCTCCGTTGTTAAATGTATCACTTGGACTGAAACTTTTTCGTATCCTTAAATATATAATAAACATTAATAACCTTTACAAAACAGAACAAAATTTGAATGACATTTTTAGTGGAAACCAATTATATTTTTAATGAAAACTTATGGAATTTATGGATCAATTTGATTCGATATACACTACCGGCCAAAAGTTTGGAATCACCGA
>NW_017104333.1:0-327 GCF_001263275.1 Habropoda laboriosa
AATGCCTAGCATAATCGTACTCCATTTAGAGTACGATTATCGTACCAGTACGTTGCGCGAAAAACGCGAAGGACTACTATCATCCAGTCAACGTTACATTTGTATATTCGCTTCGATTAACAGTAACACGGGAACGGTTTGAGCTATTGAAAAAACAAACCACAAATTTGTATTCGGTACCAAAAAAAGGTAAGATTTCATTGGTCACATTTAGCTTTAGCTAGTATTTTTACGTTGAAATATTTAGTCATCTGTATTTTCCCTCACATCGTAATTCGAAAATTGGACGCCGGAGTCCAGAATGCATAGCAGAATCGTAGGACATTT
>NW_017104334.1:0-200 GCF_001263275.1 Habropoda laboriosa
ATAGAAAGTTGTGGTTTGTTTTTTCAGTACCACAAACGGTTCCGGTGTTACTGTTAAACGAAGTGAATATACACATATAACATCGCACCTGGTTATAGAAGTTCTTCGCGACCTGCGCAAATCACACTGGGACGATACTCGTCCTCTAAATGGCGTACGGTTCTGCTTTGCATTCTGGACATCGGCGTAGAATTTTCTCT
>NW_017104334.1:491-1495 GCF_001263275.1 Habropoda laboriosa
GTCGAATTTTCGAACTACGATGGTGGGGGAAAATACAAGTAATTGAATATTTCGTCGTTAGAAATGAATCCAATATATAAAAGATCCCAACGAAATCTTACCTTTTTTTTTGGAATCGAACACAAAGGTGTGGTGTGTTTTTTAATAGCTCAAACGGTTCCCGAGTTACTGTTAATCGAAGCGAATATACACCTACAACGTCGCGCTTGGAGATAGTATTTCTTCGCGTTTTAAACGTAACGTACCGGCACGATACTCGTTCTCTAAATGGAGTTCATTTCTGCTGTGCAATCTGGACATCGGCGTCGAATTTTCTCTCTACGATGGTGGGGGCAAATACAGGTTATTAAATATTTCGACATTAAATATAATTCCTTCAGCTAAATGCATCCAACGAAATCTTACAATTTTTTTGATCCCATATATAAAGGTGTGCATGGTTCTTCATTATCTGAAATGGTTGCCGTGTTACTGTTAAACGAAGCGAATATACACATATGACGTTGGCTAGCTGATCGTAGTTCTTCGCGACTTTCACATAACATACTGAGGCAATTCTCGTATTCAAAATGGCGCAAGGTTCTGCTATTCATTCTGGATGCCGGCGCCGAGTTTTCTATCTACGATGTGGGAGAAAATACAAACAATTAAATATTTCGACATTAAATATAATTCCTTCAGTTAAATGTATCCAATGAAATCTTACCTTTTTTTGGTACTGAATACGAAGGTGTGGATTGTTTTTTCAATAGCTCAAACGGTTTCCGTGTTACTGTTAAACGAAGCGAATATACACATATAACGTCACGCTTTGAGATGTTATTTCTTCACGGTTTTCACATAACGTACAGGTACGGTACTCTTACACTAAATGGAGTCCACTTCTGCAATGCGGCCGAATTTTCGAACTACGGTGTGGGGGCAAATACAGTTAACTAAACATTTCGACGTTATTATTAATTCCTAAATGTAAATGTGGCCAACGAAATCTTACCATTTTTTGA
>NW_017104335.1:0-548 GCF_001263275.1 Habropoda laboriosa
CGAAAGTTTCCGATTTATTTCGGGGCGATTAGTAATATTTTTTGCACGATGTGCATAATCTAATGTTGATAGTGTTTCTTCAAGATTAATACTAGCAGCAGATATAGTTGCAATTAATGATGTTTTCGTTCGTCCACCTAATGATTCTTGTAGTAATCTTGTAAGTTTTGATTCCCTGTGCAATATAAGATATAAAAATGCAACAACTTATATTAGCCTTCATATTGTAAAGAAATAGAATATCTGTTTTTGTTACCGATAAGGTATATGAGGTGCCCTTTCAACAAGAGCTGTTATAACTCTGCCAAGTGTTAACAAAGATTGATTAATACTACCAGCTTCTCTTGCTCTTTTGTCAACAGAGCCAGATCTTCCAATATTTTCACTACCTGCTAGGTCCACTAGATTTAATTTTCCTGTTTTCAGAACTTCTTCTCCATCAATAGTATTTTCTTTCATATGTATAGTAATTGAAAATACTATATGAGACCGGCTATAATCATTTTATTAAACTTTATATATTGATATTAATAAAAATATATTAAAAA
>NW_017104336.1:0-775 GCF_001263275.1 Habropoda laboriosa
GACGTTATATTTGTATATTCGCTTCGTTTAACAGTAACATGGCAACCGTGTGAGATATTGAAGAACCAAGCACACCTCTATATTCGTGACCAAAAAATACTAAGCTTCGTTGGGAACAATTATTCGTAGGGAATATTTTTAAAGTCGCAATATTTAGTTATCTGTATTTGCCCCCAGCATCGTAGTTCGAAAATTCGGCGCCGATGTCCAGACTGCATAGCAGAATCGTACTCCATATAGCGTAAGAGTATCGTACAGGTGCGTAAGGTGCAAATCGCTAAGGAATACTATCTACAAGCGCGACGTTATATGTGTATATTCGCTCCGTTTAACTGGTACACGGGATCCGTTTGAGCTATTGAAAAAACCACCCACAACTTTGTATTCGGTACCACGAAAAGGTAAGGTTTCAGTGGACACATTTAGTTTTAGCTGTATTATTTACGTCGAAATATTTCATTATCTATATTTTCTCCCACATCCTAGTTCTTATATTCGACGCCATCGTCCAGAATGCATAGCAGACTCGTACGCCATTTAGATTACGACAATTGCCGCAGTATGTTATGTTATGTCGCGAAGAACTACTATCGCCTATCCGTCGTTATAGGTGTATATTCGCTTCGTTTAACAGTAACACGGCAACCGTGTGAGATATTGAAGAACCAAGATCACCTTTATAATCGGGATCAATAAAATATAAGATTTCGTGATATACATTCAGCTGAAGGAATTATATTTAAAATCGAAATATTTATATTAACTGTATTTGCCC
>NW_017104337.1:0-429 GCF_001263275.1 Habropoda laboriosa
ACTGTAATACTGCTGTTTTTCGGCGACAAACCACGTTTTGCTGTACTGCAGTCGTCTGTTTCCTTTTTATTTTGCATGTTCCGCAAAGTAAAACGTGTTTTAACGAATATAAACTGAAATACTGCTGTTTTCCCGCGACAACCCGAGTTTTGCAGTACTACATACGACTGTTTTCTCTTTATTTTACATGTTTCGCCATGAAAATCGTGTTTTAACGAATATAAATTGCAATACTGCTTTTTTCTCGCTACAAAGAGGTTTTGCAGTACTGCAAAATTTCTGTATCCTCTTTATTATGCATATTCCGTCACGTGAAACGTGTTTTAACGAATATAAACTGAATTACTGCTGTAATCTCGCGACAAGCCGCGTTTTGCAGTACTACAAACGACAGTTTTCTCTTTATTTTCCATGTTTCGCCACGTAAAA
>NW_017104338.1:0-264 GCF_001263275.1 Habropoda laboriosa
AAATACTATCTCCAAGCGCGACGTTATAGGTGTATATTCGCTTCGTTTAACAGTAACACGGGACCTGTTTGAGCTATTGGAAAATCAAACCACTCCTTCGTATTCGGTACAAAAAAAAGGTAAGATATGGTTGGGTCTATTTATTTGTTGTCATTATGTCTAAAGTCGAATTATTTAATTATTTGTATTTTCCCCCACATTGTAGTTTGAAAATTCGGCGCCGATGTCCAGAATATATAGCAGAAATGTACTCCATTTAGAGTA
>NW_017104339.1:0-539 GCF_001263275.1 Habropoda laboriosa
AATATAAACTGAAATACTGCTGTTTTCTCGCCACAAACCACGTTTTGCAGTACTGCAAATATCAGTTTTCTCTGACTTTTGCTTGTTTCGCGACGGTAAACGAGTTTTAACGAATATAAACTGATGTACTGCTGTTTTCTCGCGACAAACCACGATTAGCAGTACTGCAAATATCTGTTTTCTCTGACTTTTGCATGTTTCGCCACGGTAAACGGGTTTTAACGAATATAAACTGAAATACTGCTGTTTTCTCGCGACAAACCACGTTTTGCAGTACTGCACGTATCGCTGTATTGCAAACATCTGTTATATCTTTATTATGCATGTTTCGACACGTAAAACGTGATTTAACGAATGTAAATTGAAATACTGCTGTTTTCTCGCGACAAACCACGTTTTGCAGTGCTGCACACGACTGTTTTCTCTGAATTTGGCATGTTTCGCCACGGTAAACGAGTTTTAACGAATATAAACTCAAATACTACTGTTTTCTCGCGACAAACCACGGTTTGCAGTGCTGCACACGACTGTTTGCTCTT
>NW_017104340.1:0-819 GCF_001263275.1 Habropoda laboriosa
GTTTAATAACAGCCACTGTTAATTTGTTCAATCAGACATGCATACCATCTATTAAAATATACGTCATCAACTTATTAATTATTACAAACCACTGCAATGTCAACCACTGCTTTTACGACTGTTACTGTACTTATTGCTACCTCTTTATCAACAAAAGTTAAATTAACCTTTCTTACACTCGAATTTCATATATCAACCACTGTTTGTTGCTCGCGAGTCCGGCATCAGGTTAGTTAGTTTTTTTTATAACAACGCGCTCGAGTTTCATAACAACCACCGTTAATTTGTTCAATAGACATGCACACCATCGATTAAAATATACGCCATCAACTAATAAATTGTTATTAACCACTGGAATGTCAACCACTGCTTTTCCGACTGTTACTTTATTTATTGCAATCTCTTTATCAACAAAAAATTAAATTAACCGTTGTTACACTCGAATTTCATATATGAACCACTGTTTCTTGCTCCCGAGACCTGCATCAGGTTTGTTTTTTGTTTATAACAACGCGCACATGTTTATTAACAACCACAGTTAATTTGTTCAATTGGACAAGCATGCCATCGATTAAAATATACGCCATCAACTAATTAATAGTTATTAAAAGCTGTACAGTCAACCACTGCTTTTGCGACTCTTACTTTATTTATTGCTACCTCTTTCTTAACAAAAAGTTAAACAAACCGTTATTACACTCGAATATCACTTATGAACCACTGTTTCTTGCTCCCGAGACTTGCAGCAGGGTTGTGTGTTTTTTTTTATAACAACCTGCTCGAGTTTCATAACAACCACTGTTAATTTGTTCAGTTAGA
>NW_017104341.1:0-239 GCF_001263275.1 Habropoda laboriosa
TGTATTCGCTTCGTTTAACAGTAACATCGGCACCATTTGAGGTTTGTATAGAAAAGCACACCTCTATGTTCGGTGCCAAAAAATGGTAAGATTTCGTTGGTCACATTTAGTTTTAGGAATTTTTATTAACGTGGAAATAATTATTTATCCCTATTTTCCCCCACCATCGTAGTTCGAAAATTCGGCGCCGAAATCCAGAATGCATAGCAGAATCAAACACCATTTAGAGTACGAATATC
>NW_017104341.1:354-2957 GCF_001263275.1 Habropoda laboriosa
CACACATTTATTATCGGGATCAAAAAATTAGAAGATTTCATTGTATACATTCAGCTGAAGCAATTATTTTTAAAGCAGAAAAATTTAATTATCTGTATTTGCCCCCACAATCGTCGTTCGAAAATTCGGCGCCGATGTCCAGAATGCATAGCAGAATCGTACTCCATTTCGAGTACGAGTATCGTACCGGTACGTCACGTGAATATCGCGATGAAATACTATGTCCATGAGGGACGTTATATGTGTATATTCGCATCGTGTAACAGCAACACGGCAGCCGTGTGAGATATTGTAATAACAAACCACTCCTTCCTATTCGGTACCACGAAAAGGCAATATTTCTTCGGGTACAATTATTTGTAGGGAATATTTTTAAAGCCGAAATATTTAGTTCACACTATTTGCCCCCACCATCGTAGTTCTAAAATTCGAAGCCGTCGTCCAGGATGCATAGTAGAATCGCGAATATCGACGCAGTATGTTATGTGAAAGTCGCGAAGAACTACTATCGCCTGGCCGACGTTATATTTGAATATTCGCTTCGTTCAGCAGTAACACGGGAACTGTTTGAGCTATTGAAAACACAAACCTCAAATTTGTATTCGGTACCAAAAAGGTAAGATTTCGTTGGTCTCATTAAGTTTTAGGAATTATTATTAACGTCGAAATAATTAATTATTTATTTATTTTTTTTGCCCCACCATCGTAGTTCGAAAATTCAACGCCGGCGTCTAGAATGCATAGCAGAAACGTACGCCATTTAGAGGACGAGAATCGGCACATTATGATATGCGAAGGTAGCGGAGAACTGCTATAACCATGTGCGAGGTTATATGTGTATATTCGCATCGTTTAACAGTAACACCGGCATTGTTTGAGCTATTGAAAAAACAAACCACAACTTTGTATTCGGTACCAAAAAAAGGTCAGATTTGGTTGGGTCTATTTATTGGTTGCAATTATGTCTAAAGTCGAAATATTTAATTATCTGTATTTTCGCCCACATCGTACTTCGAATATTCGACGTCGGCGTCCAATATGCATAGCAGAACCGTAGGCCATTTACAGAACGAGAATCGTCCCAGTATGATATGCAATGTTGCGGAGAACTTCTATTCCCATGTGCGCCGTTATATGTGTATATTCGGTTCGTTTAACAGCAATACGGAAACCGTTTGAGCTATTGAAAAAACAATCTATACCTTCGTCTTATGTACCAGAAAAAGGTAAGATATCAGTGGATACTTTTGACTGAAGGAATTATATTTAATGTCGAAATTATTAATTATTTGTATTTTCGCCCACATCGTAGATAGAAAATTCGACGCCGGCGTCCAGAATGCACAACAGAATCGTAATCCCTTTGGAGTACGAGTATCGTACCGGTACGTTATGTGCAAAGCGCGAAGAAATAGTATTTCCAACCGCGACCTTATATGTGTATGTACGCTTCGTTTAACAGTAACACGGGAACCGTTTGAGCTATTGAAATAACAAACCACACCTTTTCATTCGGTACCAGAAAAAGGTAAGATTTTGTTGGGTACATTTAGTTTTAGGAACTATATTTAATGTCGAAATATTTAAAAATCTGTATTTGCCCCCATCATCGTAGTTCGAAAATTCGGCGCCGATGTCCAGAGTGCATAGCAGAATCGTACTCCATTCAGAGTGCGAGTATCATACCGGTACATTACGTGAAATTCGGGAAGAAATGATATCTCTAGAGTGACGTTATATGTTTATATTCGATTCGATTAACAGTAACACGAGAACCGTTTGAGCTATTGAAAAAACAAACCACACCTTTGTTTTCGGTACCAAAAAAAGATAAGATATCGTTGGGAACATTTATTTGTTGGAATTATTTCTAACGACGAAATATTTAATTACCTGAATTTTCCCCCAAACCGTAGTTCGTAAATTCGGCGCCGATGTCCAGAATGCATAGCAGAATCGTACTCCATTTAGAGTAAGAGAATCGTACCGGTGCGTAACGTGAAAATCGCGAAGTAATACTATCTCCAAGCGCGACGGTATATGTGTATATTCGCTTCTTTTAACAGTAACAGGGCAACGTTTGAGCTATTGAAAGAACAAAGCACACCTTTGTATTAGGTGTCAAGAAATGGTAATATTTCGTTGGTCATATTTAGTTTTAGCAATTATTTTTACGTCGAAATATTTGATAATCTGTATTTTCCCCCACCATCGTAGAGAGAAAACTCGACCCCGATGTCCAGAATGCACAGCAGAATCGTACTCCATTTAGAGTACGAGTATCATCCCGATACGTTACGTGAAAGTCGCGCAGAACAACAATCGCCTAGCCGACGTTATAGGTGCACATTCGCTTCCTTTAACAGTAACACGGGAACCGTGTGAGATATTGAAGATCCAAGACCAACTTCCTTTTCGGTACCAAAAAGAGGCAAGATATCGTTGGTCACATTTAATTTTAGAAATTATTTTTAACGTCGAAATATTTTGCGAAAATCGCGAAGAAATACTATCTCCAAGCGCAACGTTATATGTGTATGTGCGCACCGTTTAACTGGTACACGGGAACCGTTTGAGTTACTGAAAAAACAAACCACAACTTT
>NW_017104342.1:0-434 GCF_001263275.1 Habropoda laboriosa
TTGCCATTATGTCTAAAGTCGAAATATTTAATTATTTGTATTTTCCCCCACCATCGTAGTTCGAAAATTCGACTCCGGGGTCCAAAATGCATAGCAGAACCGTGCGCCATTTAGAGGACGTGAATCGTACCAGTATGATTAGTGAAGGTCGCGAAGAACTACTATAACCATGTGCGGCGTTATAGGTGTATATTCGTTTTGTGTAACAGTAACACGGGACCTTTGATCTATTGAAAAAACAGACCACACCTTCGTTTTCGGTGCCAAAAAAAGGTATGATACCGTTGGGAACATTTATTTGTTGGAATTATTTCTAACGACTAAATATTATATTATTTGTGTTTTCCCCCACATCGTAGTTCGAAAATTCAACGCCGGGGTCCAGAATGCATAGCAGAACCGTGCGCCATTTAGAGGACGTGCATCGCCCCAGT
>NW_017104343.1:0-892 GCF_001263275.1 Habropoda laboriosa
GTGGCGGAATATGCAAAACAAAGAGGAAACACTCATTTTGCAATACTGCAAAACGTGGTTTGTAGCGAGAAAACAGCAGTATCACAGTTTATATTCGTTAAAACTCGTTTTACTTGGCGAAACATGCAAAATAAAGAGGAGACAGTCATTTTGCAGTACTGCAAAACCTGGTTTGTCGCGAGTACACAGCAGTATTTCAGTTTATATTCGTTAAAGCACGTTTTACGTGGCGGAATATGCAAAACAAAGAGGAAACACTCATTTTGCAATACTGCAAAACGTGGTTTGTCGCGAGAATACAGCAGTATTTCAGTTTATATTCGTTAAAACACGTTTTACGTAGCGGAATATGCCAAATAAAAAGGAGACAGTCATTTTGCAGAACTGCACTACGTCTTTGTAGCGAGAAAACAACAGTATCACCGTTTATATTCGTTAAAACACGTTTTACGTAGCGGAATATGCCAAATAAAAAGGAGACAGTCATTCTGCAGTACTGCAAAACGTGGTTTGACGCGCTGAAAATAGCCGTAATACAGTTTATTTTTGTTAAAACATGATGTACGTGGCGAAACATGGAAAATAAGAAGAAAACAGTCGTTTGTAGTACTGCGTAACGTGGTTTGACGCGAGAAAACAGCAGTATTTCAGTTTATATTCGTTAAATCACGATATACGTGGAGAAACCTGGAAAATAAAGAGAAAGCAGTCGTGTGTAGTACTGCAAAACGTGGTTGACGCGAGAAAACTGCAGTATTACAGTTTATATTCGTTAAAACTCGTTTTACTTGGCGGACCATGCAAAATAACGGGGAAACAGTCATTTTGCAGTACTGCAAAACGCGGGTTGTCGCGGGAAAACAGCAGTATTTCCGTTTATATTTCTTAAAAG
>NW_017104344.1:0-264 GCF_001263275.1 Habropoda laboriosa
TACTATAACCATGTGCTGCGTTACATGTGTATATTCGCTTCGTTCAACAGTATCACGGGACCTCTTGATCTATTGAAAAAACGGTCCTCACCTTTTTATTCGGTACCAAAAAAGGGTAAGATTCCGTTGGGATCATTTATTTGTTGGAATTATGTCTAACGACGAATTATTTAATTATTTGTGTTTCCCCCCACATCGTATTTCGAAAATTCGACGCCGGCGTCCAGAATGCATAGCAGAACCAAACACCATTAGAGTACGAAT
>NW_017104345.1:0-5231 GCF_001263275.1 Habropoda laboriosa
AGAAGTTCCAAATTTGCTGCAGCAGCTGTTGACCGCTGTGCATTGATGTGAGCGACTCTTATGTCCATTCCAATTTATTTCGATAAATTTCCAGATGTCTTATGTACTCTGGGCAAAGTTTATTTTTTACATCATGCTTAATATCTTTTCTTCTCGCATGATTACAATTAACACATTGTGGTGCCTCTTTTTTATTGCAATCATTTTTTATATGCTCATTGCTTCCGCATATTTCGCACAATTGATCTGGGGCACTACAGACCTTTGCAATATGTCCAAACGCATGGCACCTTATAGCACCTTACAATATTCAAGTACTCCCTGATTCTGTACACTCTCCACTGCATATAAATTCTTCCCCTGTCAACCAGGCTGACAAGGAACCGTCCAGGCACTTGGACAATCCAATTTACTTTTCCTTCTTTGGCTTTGAAACTGTGTCTAAAAACTATTTTTTCATATAATTCTTTACGTTGGTTTTCTTCTTTTATGTTGTCGAAATTTTTGTTTATAAAATCCTCCTTCATATCTTCCGATTTATACTGTCTCGTTGTTCGATTTACACGCCGGGCATTCGGCCGTGTCGCTCAGTCCTCGTTTATGTAACGAGTCATTCATAAAGCCATAGGCGGAAAGAATGTACACGCTCTGTCGCGGTGGGTTGAACCAGTTCTTGTCCTTGTGAAACTTCACGTTGTGGATGAACCTAAAGGTATCCCTTCCGTGCTGGCTTTTGCTCCATCTTCGTTGCCATTCTTCCTCTATGCTTCTTTCGACAAGTTCTCTCTTTGTCTCATAGGCGACATCGTCGTCCTCCACGGTCGAATTTAGACTTACAACTTTCCAGTTTATCGGCATGTTCCTTTTCACCTTTCGTAATAACGCCACTTGTGTGATTGCCAGATCAACTGGCATACATCCGGATATTGCCTGCAGTGCATCCGTCGATGTTGTTCTGCAGGATTTTGTCAGCACCATTAAAATGGTTCTCTGCATAGCGTTCAAGTGCCTCAGAGCCATTGCGTTCGAGGTTTTGTCGTACCATACTAGTGCATAGGTGACTATGGGCAGGCATACGGCGTTGTAAAAAATGTTCAGTATGGGTCGTTTGATTCCCCAAGTATCGCTTGCGCATCTTCTCAGGGACATTACGTATTTTATCAATTTTTCTCTGAGCCTTTTCATGTGCGTAAGAAAGTTTAACTTGGAGTCTATGGTTACTCCTAAGTACTTATACTCTTGCGCACATTTTACGGTTGTTTTGCAGATTTTGATGATTTACATATTGCGCACACATCCACTATGGTAGTAGCCGTTCTAACTTTGATTTTAATGAAGCACTGTAGGCTTGCACTAAATTATACAGTAACAAGTAACAAATAACAATGACAGTAACAAGTTTCTTAACAGCAATGAAAGGATTAATTGTTTTTATTATTCACCTATGACATCGTGGCAAAGGTGGAGCGATTTATAAATTATAAGTACATACAGTGTGTATAGCAATTATTCTATGTAGTTTCGACAATAGTGGTACTCGTCGAAAAAATGTTTGAGACATAAAGATTTCTTACACCATGCGCATTTAATTATTGCCACGTCACCGCAAATATGGCATCTTGGTTCATTTTCAACAGAATAGCAGTATTCAACAGGATTCTGGAATGCATTTGGTTTGTCATCTATATATCCGGATTTTTACCAGGAGTGTATTTAATAAAATTTTGGAACCTTGGCGATGAAAATTGATTGTGGACCAGAGATTGAAGTTTGATTATATTAATCCTAGCGTGGAGATTAATGTCGTGATTTAAAATGAGAACTATATCGGAAAATCGGCGGACGAAATTTTTCCAAGTGCGGAAACCGTAAACATCCAGTGGTTGAACATACTTTGTTCCACCTTTTGGTATTATAAAAAGTTTTACATTTTTACCCTCGGGAGTAACTTCGTTCAGTGTCTTCTTTCAGTGACCATTCCAGGAATCAAGAATTAGAACTGTTGTGGGCCCAGTATTTGCGAAGTAAATCTCTCTTAACCAGGTCTTGAAATGGTCCGTAGTTAATTTTCCTGACTTTGAAGCTGCAATATATACATTGTCAGGGCGAAATAAATGTTGTTCCACAATCGGCCCGAAATGTCCTGTACTCTCTTTGAGTACAATAAATAATGGTGACAGTAATTGTCCATCAGCTGAAATGGTTGGCTGGATGGTGTAACTATGAGTGGTGGATGACACTGATTGAACCCCTCCTTCTACGATTTTTATACCTTCTTCAGCCAAAGTGCGCCCTGAATGTAATTCCAAATTAAAACCACTTTGATCGGAATTGTAAACATTGAGTGGTTCATTTCGGGCTCTATATAATTTTACTTCATTCACGAATGCGCTGCATTGCAAATGAATATCGTCTTCTCGATTTACCACATTTGTGGTTACAAATCTGGTAATTTTTCTGGACACTAATCTAAACGTCTTTTTAAAAGTATCTAGCCAAGTATGTCCGGCTTTAAATGTTTGTAAATTTTCTATATCTCTCTCTTGTAAAGCCCATCGCCGTAGATCTACTTCATGCACAATTACTCTTAACTGCCGAGCTTCCATAAATTTATTAAATGTATACTCTGCAATACGTTTTACCTTTTCCTTTTTTGTGCCACCCTGTTCAACTTGTAAAGCCCACTTACGAAGCATTCTTTCGGATTTCACGTGACGGAATTTGGAACGCACGGTGTCTAATTTTAATCGCTTCGACATACCGCTGTTCCAGTACGCCACAGCTTTCCTTTTATATTCGAATGGGATGTATTCCTTATTCGAAAAATTTACTTTCGTCGCTGAAAAGTACATTGGACCAGTCTTCTATTGACCAATGAAGATGTTCCTGAGCAAATTTAAGTCGGGCCATCCTATTCTTTTTCGAAATCAATGGTTTCTTTACTCCATGTCGTCCATGTAACCCAAAAGACATTAGACGACGTCGTACTGTACGCACACTAACGTCCAAGTCGTCAGTTTCGATTAAACTTCTATGGATCTCTACTGCAGTCCTCCTGGGATCAGCAATTGACAGACGTCGTATTTGCCTGTCTTGTCTAATCGAGGTCTTTTTCGGACGGCCAGACTTGAATTTATTTTCTAAGTGTCCTCGTTCTTGAAATCGCTTTTGAATGCAGTACACGGTTTGTTTTGCGATGTTAAAGCGTCGGGAAACGTCACATATGGATTCACCATTTTGTAAAGCATTTACAACCTGTTCCTTCATATATTTCGGTAAACTTTGTCCTCGCACCATCTTCGTAAGAATAGAATAAAAGCACAAGAAAAGAATTTAACAAATATATCAGCATTAAAAAATAAATTACACGCATAAATGAAACGTCCGAATACTTTTGTCCAAGCAAATTCGAATAAAACCTATCTTATACGTAATATAGAGTAAATATCTACCTCTAACTTCCTCGTGAGCTAGCTTTCAACTAATCGAAAACAAAACACAGAGTGGCCTTCTCCCACCAACAATGTCATAGTGTAGAGAAACAAAAATATTTTTGTCCGAATTCATTTGTCCGGTACTGTACATTGGAGTTATTTACACCGGCTGTAATTAAAATACCTATGAAGGCGGACAATTCTTCTGTCGTAAGAGATTTCCACGTTTTCGGTTTTGTGGGATTGTCGCTATTGTATTTTTGATACACAGCAGTCGCCTTTCGATTCGTGTGTCTTACAATAATGTTCATCATTTCATTTGAAAAAATAAAATTAAAAGTATCCCGAATCGATAACATGTGTGTAGATCGATGTGGACCACTTCTTTCTCGAATGATATTGTAAGATGGTGTTTGATGGTGAGATGGTGGTTCGTTGTTCCAGATGGTCCCATCCTTAGCAACAAAAACAGTTTGAGATGAATTATTATCTTCTCTTTCTGTATTTATACGATCTTCGTCGTCTTCGGGTGACTCTTCGGTCGTTACTGTATCTTCTATCTGTTCTTCGTCAATATTCTGCTAGGTGTCATTCAATGATCCTGTTTGTGGCCCCGGCAACCAATCTTCATCCTCACCATCCAATGATATATTATCAGAAGAATATTCTTCTCCCAATAATGTCGCTAAATAAATATCCTGTTCTGCCCGAGATAATCTAAAAACAATTTTACACACATGTTCGATGTGCTACTTTGGTATACTAAATTGATAATTATTTTGATGTATTATATGTACTGCTGACATTTATGCTTCTGCTGACAGTTCTTCCATTTTTACGTAGGACTATAGAAATCACTTACAGAAGTGGAAAACTATATTTCATGCAGACACTTTACTATGAAGAACAAAACTGTACAGGAAACGTTTTCACGATACAGATCCTACCCGTACAAAAAACTGATTCAAACTAATTCAGTTCTTCATTTCGTCATCTAGTTCGTTTCGTGGGCTCCTATACTTGTTTATATATACAAGATAAGAGAGCCTGTCTTGTCTAATCGAGGTCTTTTTCGGACGGCCAGACTTGAATTTATTTTCTAAGTGTCCTCGTTCTTGAAATCGCTTTTGAATGCAGTACACGGTTTGTTTTGCGATGTTAAAGCGTCGGGAAACGTCACATATGGATTCACCATTTTGTAAAGCATTTACAACCTGTTCCTTCATATATTTCGGTAAACTTTGTCCTCGCACCATCTTCGTAAGAATAGAATAAAAGCACAAGAAAAGAATTTAACAAATATATCAGCATTAAAAAATAAATTACACGCATAAATGAAACGTCCGAATACTTTTGTCCAAGCAAATTCGAATAAAACCTATCTTATACGTAATATAGAGTAAATATCTACCTCTAACTTCCTCGTGAGCTAGCTTTCAACTAATCGAAAACAAAACACAGAGTGGCCTTCTCCCACCAACAATGTCATAGTGTAGAGAAACAAAAATATTTTTGTCCGAATTCATTTGTCCGGTACTGTATATTCCGTCGGATGGACGGAACATAAGATTTAAATGAAATTTAGCAAACGGTAATTTTGTCGCAGTTGATGATTGGTATAAACAATATGCATTCCACACAACCATGTCTAACATATAGAAAAAGTATTTTTTGTACCATTTTAAACTTTTGCGAATACATTCAACCGATTTTAAAACCATGTCAATTTTGTCAACGGTTCCCATATTGGCATTATAATCAACGACGCAGGTCGGTTTTTGTATTGGCAATCCGGTA
>NW_017104345.1:6884-19906 GCF_001263275.1 Habropoda laboriosa
GGCCTAGTACCGACCGCTAAATATTTTACATTAAGGATCCTACGGCTTGTCTATATAGTGCGTGTACCCCTTCGGATCGTTGTATGCCATGCACCAACACGATCAACTCCTGCTATTTGTCCATAGGGCTGGACACCGAATTTGCATCAGCCATATTGTATCGCTCCAGGACCTTTCTGGCGTACCAAGATTGATGCAAGAAGATAGCGCCGTCAGTGTCCTGCTCTATCTGAAATCCTAGAAACAAACTTAAGTCGCCAGTAGTTACATCAAACTCTCTTTTCAATTGGACTAGCAACCCGTTCACGATTTCTTCGTCTGTTGCTGTTATTAAAAACCATCGTCTTTATACAGTAGCGGACAAAAGATTAAGACGAAATGGAAAAAATAAATAATTGATTTACTTTCCATAAAAAATATAAATACAGTGTTCTACTTTTGGTATTAACTAATTAGACATTTGTTTATACACTTACAAAAAAAATTTCGTTTTGATATTTTGCTCAGTAGCGAAGTTACAAAAAAAGGAACGAAATCTGTATAATATTTCGTCGGTCAAAAGTTTAAGACTACACAAAAAATATTAAGTTTTGGTAAAAAAATATGCACAATTTTTGTTTAAATTCAATATTTTGTCCAATATCCGTTATTTCTTATCACTTCGGTACATCTTCTTGGCATTGAATCTATTAGTTTTTTACATTGATCTACCGTAATATTACTCCAAGCTGTTTCAATTGTAGAGTAAAGTTCATTCAAATTTTTCGGTTTATAACCTTGTACTGTCTTTTTTATGATGCTCCACAAGTTCTCGATTGGATTAATATCTGGTGATTGGGACGGCCACGGCAGCACGATAATATTTTCTTCTTGAAAAAACTGTTTCACAACCCGAGCCGTGTGCTTCGGATCATTATCATTTTGAAAAATAAAATCATCACTCATATTGTTGCGTGCAAAAGGTAACATTGTGTTCTTGAGTATGTCCATGTATTGAAAACGGTCCATAATTCCATTGATACGACATATCGGACCAGGGCCGCTTCGAGAAAAACACGCCCACACCATAACGTTTCCACCACCATGTTTAAGAGTTTTTAAAACGCACTGTGTTTTCAAACTTTCGCCAATTCGACGTCTAACGTACCGTATCCCGTCAGAACAGACGCGATTGAATTTCGATTCGTCAGAAAACAATACCTTTTGCCAATCTTCACTTGTCCAATGCTTATGAGCTTTAGCAAATGCAAGTCGTCTTTTTCGATTCCTAGAACTCAGCAGTGGTTTCTTTTGGGGTTTTCGTCCTCTTAAGTTAAAGTCTTCTAATCTTCTCCTAACAGTTCTAGCACTAATTTGTGTATCGTTTTCATAGTTTATCTCCGCAGCAATATTATTTGCACTACGAAAACGATCCTTTTCGCTCATTCGATGAATCCGGCGATCCATTTTCGGTGTTGTTTTCCGTGGTCTTCCGTTTTTCGGTTGATCGCAATACATGCCCGTCTTTAAAAATTTATACTAAGCTTGTTTACAAGCCGTTTCTGACCTGTTCACTATATTTGCTATTTCGGTGAAGGTTTTACTTTGCTTTCGCAGCCTTACGATTTGTTCCCTTTCGTTTTCAAGTAAATTCTTTGATTTACCCATAGTCTGTTCCTACCTAAATGAATTTTAAGCAATAAAAGGTACACTAAACAATGATTTTGACATTCCAGAATCAAAATGTTCAAAAACTGTACTCGTACTCACGTTTTACACAGATCGTCTTAAACTAATGTCCACTGTTTCCAAGTGCTAAGCGGTAACTAACTGTTGTAACTCCTACATTGTTTGTATTTAACAACTGACTGTCTGAGATTACGAAGGTCAAACATACAGCTACGTTATTCCAAAGAGACAAACCGAATAGAAGAACAATATGCGTATAAGATGTTTGTAATCCGGTTTACAAATCATCGTCTTAAACTTTTGTCCGCTACTGTATATTCGATGCCCCACGTGAGTTGATGAAGGTCGTCAGTTGGGATGTCTGGTTTATAATGATTAAATCATTTGTAACAATGAAATCCTCCAACTTTCTTCCGTTATCGTCGGTCTCGTTGGAAAACCAACACGTGGACTTGGCGTTCGCATCCATCACTATTATGTATTGGCTGTCTTTGAGCTTGTCGATACAGATCTCAAGCTTTTCAATAAATCGTTCGATTGGCTGCGAGAATTGGCAGTACACATTTACCATGTAAAAGGCAAAATTTCCGTAGATCACCTGGAATATCATAATGTGATCTGTTTCCAGGTGCGTCATGGAAAAGATGTCAAGATCTTTGTTTACGACTGCAGCTACCCATGGGGTGTTAACCTTAAGGTGTATAGCTGTCAGTCCTTGCGTGTTGTATCCGAGGACTTTACCCTTATAGGTGTATGGTTCCTGGATACATAGCACGTCGATTCGATTTTGCACAACGACATTGCGCAGCTCGTTTGCTGCGCTCATGGATCTCTGAGCGTTCACTTGTGCTATGATTAAGTTCATTGGACTTTTTCTTTATACATTTCTAATTGCCGTTTGTATTCCGGACAATCTTTACTCCTGACACTATGGTTAGTGTCTTTGCGTTTGAACCTGGTGCAGAGCGGACACTTCGGTTTCGTTCGATTTAGACACTTATCGTGTAAGTGGTCCGGGCTGCTGCAGCATTCACACGTCTGCGTTGCCGAGCAGTGCTTCGAGACGTGCCCGTAGGCGTGGCACTTGTAACATCGTGTTATGTTGATGTATTCTTTGATCTTATACACTCGCCAGAGCATATAGATTTTGCCTTTACTCATTAGAGTTGTGTATACAGTAACAGGAATCTGGACAATCCAGTTCTTCCTGCCCTCGTTTCTTGCCTTGAAAGCATGCCTGAAACTGATCTCCAACTTGAGTTTGATTTCCTCTTCCTCGGACATTTTGTCCAGGTTCTTGGAAATCAAATCTTCGACAAGTTCTTCTGGCTTCCAGTCCTGTTCGACGTCATAAATGACGATGGACGGGGCCAGTTTCTTCAGTTCCGTTGCTTTTAGGCCTATTTTGTCTTCGAGATTAGCCTCTTTGATTATATTCAGATCATTTCGGCTTGATACTTCGATTAGGACTCCCTTGTTGCGGAGTTGCCTAATGTTTTTCACTTTCAGGTCACGACGGCTGCCTGCCAAGGCTTTCGTGACTTGAATTTTTAATTCGTCATTCGAGCGTTTGTCGTTCTCATCCTTGGGCTTCAGGATGATGACTTTACTCTTTTCCTTTTGGCAACCTGGACGGCCATTCCTTGCCAGACAAAGGTTTGTTTGTTGCCGGGGTCGCCGCCGCTTGCGCGTAGGTGCCGACCGGCTTCGATTTCATCTCAGCTTGCACTGCGATGAGGGTTTCTTTCTCCAGAATCTCCTGTTGGAGTCTGGATTCCAGAATTGCCTACTTCTGCAGTACAAACTTTGCAGTGGCTTTTGTGACACTGTTCCCTTCTTCGAAAAGGAAGCTTTCCAATGCTTCCCTTTCTTTTCGGACATGTTCTAGCGGTCCGTTTTTGGCTGGCGGACCAGTGATCACCTCTTTGTCGTTGCCTGTGGTCGTCGCCACAGGCTTTGTGATTTTCTGCTTTTTGGTCTTGGGAGTTTGCTCTTCTTCGTCCGAGGACGAGGTAGAACTTACTCTTGTTTTTGTCTTTATTACCTTTCCTTGTCTGGAAGGAAGGTTGCCAGCTTTCTTTGATTTGGTCACTTTAAGCGATTTTATTTCACTCTGGTCTGAGACCAGGTCCATTTCTGTGTCGCTTGTTTCTGTTTTCGATCTGCATTGGCTTTTACACCTTTTGTTCGATTTTGGTTTGGTTTTTATTTTTGGTTCCATATAAGATCCCACGAGTAGGGTGGAAAAGAGGTCGATCTGCGTAGAGCCACCCCTTACACAGACAAGGCTATATACTGTTGAGGATTCGCCAGGTATCCCACAGTTGGTCGCTTGGCACTGATGTGCCAGCCACGTTCCGGTGCCATCGACAAGAACGTACCCCATCACCGCGTACCGCAGCTTGAGGTTAAGGATTTTTTGTTTAGAGGTTGTCATCCTCTCAGCCCAGCCGATTAAGGCAAGACCCCCGTTCCGATGACGCCACTACCATCTGAGACAACATCAGTGGGTCGTTGCAGCGTCAGGGTTTACAGTGTGGGGCTCCGCGCAATTTGCTTGGAGCACTAGGGGTTTCGGGTACCTCGGGATCACCTTCCCCGTACCACTAACGACAGCCGTCGCTCGCAGTCCCTGAGGCCTAGAGCTAAAAGGAGGTTGGCCTGCGCCTTCCTCCTTGTCCAATCTCTTTGTTGTCAGTAGCCCATATCGAGATGATAATTAAGTCGCTTTATTTTCATTTCCTTTTCTTTCCTTGCCATATATGGCTCCCTAATACCTGGAATACCGCCAGTTCATGATTCTTTCGAACCCCCACTGACGTTGATTCCCACCCGGCTAAGCCCGGGTGCCTGAGGTGCACAGAGGCTCTAATGTGCACTGGTACAGGATACGAGTTACTGTGGATATTGTTTTGTTGGAACGTGAACAGCTATGCGACCGCGGGTTCCACGCCGCGGGGCCTACTCGGGTTTGACCCCGAGCATCCCTCTACACTCCGCACCAATCATCCGCCTAGACGTCGTAACGCTAGGACGGCTTGAGTCCCCTTCGCCCGCAGCGGTGATCCAGCTCGCCGGTTCCAATCCCCGACCGCCGGCCACCACGAGTATAGCCGAAGCTAGAGACATCAGGCTTGATCCCCTTACTTGGTGCTTTGTGGTCTATTGCATGCTGCGTCGGATAGTCCGATACACACTGCTCACGCTCCTCAACAACCCACATTGGCTCGCCAATAATGTTGGACACCTTAGAAAGGTCTGGTAATGCCCTGACCTTTGGCCCCTGCGCCACGACAAGGCGTGTCCACTTGCAGGGGTATATATATGTATTGTAGGATTTAGGACTCCGGAGTCAGTCGTATATCAGATGCGGCTGACGACGCGCGGTCGTGCCGGCTGGCGGCGACCCGTCGCTGTACTCTGACTGAGTAACTGACTATGTATCTGAACTATGTCTCTACCTTTACTGAACCTGAACTGCTGATTCTATCGTCTCTTTTATACAGATTACTTGGAGGTGCGGGGCATCGCGGGGATGCTTACAGTTATCTTATTGTTGTGGTGAAAGTGGCGTGAGATTGTTTATTAGAAGTTGGTCGGCGGATGTTTATATGAGATATTGGAGTGAACCACAGACTCATCGATGGATATTTCTCTATCCGGTGTAAAATACGCCCGGAACTTGTCACCAATATAATCCAGAAAGTTGCTCACTTTTTGGATTCTCGTTGATACGTTTCTATTTGTGGAAATGTTTTCATTTAGATGTAACATCCAAAATATTTGGAAAAATCTTTCCCTCCGAAACGTATCTCTAAAAAATGGTATGTTTCCAATATGATCTTTAGTCCAATAATATTGCATGTTAGGAACTGGTATAGTACCCATGTTCAGGACTACACCCAAAAAAGCTGTTAACTCCTCCTTCGTCACATCGATCCACTTATTCCACGTTGATCGAGTTGATAAGCTCTGCTGTTCTATTTTATTTTGGGCATATTTATTTGTCTCTAATACAATTTTTTCAAGCAGTGTGTCTGTGAAGAAGAGTCTAAAAAAGTCGATAGGTTCCGTGCAATTCAAGGGTACATTCGGTCCAACAGTCTTCGATCCCGTCGAAAAATTAGTTTTTGATTGTGGCTGATCTGTGTACGTAACGTCTCTCCAAGTAGTAAATTCGTTTATATTACTATTCTCATTTTCATCATTTTCTTCTGTTTCACTGTCGCTGGACATTGTTAACTCCCTTACTGGTCGCTCCACGGGAACTATGTCACTATCAGAGTCACTGCAATAGTTATCACTTTCTCTATCAGAATCAGTATTCGGGAGGCCAAAATAAAAGTCTTCATCGTTATCGTCAGTTTCACCGAACACTTCTTGCGGTAACTTCCTTTTTGCCATTTTGGAGAATTATTTTGGAATATTTTAAGAAGAAAGAATGTCTAATAACTGTTAAATACAATTTATAAAACGTTCTTTGTAACTCTACGAGGTATTGCCGAACGTTGTCGATTTCATTAGGTTCAAAAGAGGACTGACTCGCCGCTGCGTCTTGCATGGCGAGCGCTGGGTGACAACATTTGTTTACATTGGATTTCGTTATCTCCAGTCGATGGAGCACTGTAGTAGTTCGTGAATAGGTTCCTTAGGCATTGAGGTTCGTATAGGAAAAGTGAAATCTGATACATGAATGCATACAGTATACGATTCGTATAGTTCCTTGCTGTGGTGGCTGAGAGCAGACATACGAGCGGAACGGTAAAAAGGCTTTGGTGGCTGAGAGTGGACATACGAGTGCAAAGGGTTAATACCTTTCCTTGTCTGGAAGGAAGGTTGCCAGCTTTCTTACATTTGGTCGCTTTTTGTGATTTTATTTCGCTCTGGTCTGAGACCAGGTCCATTTCAGTGTCGCTTGTTTCTGGCTTTGTTCTGCATTGGCTTTTACACCTTATGCTCGAATTTGTTTTTGTTTTGTTTTTAGGTTCCATATGAAATCCCACGAGTAGGGTGGAAAGGAGGTCGATCTGCGTAGAGCCACCCCTTACACAGACAAGGCTTTATACTGTTGAGGAGTCGCCAGGTATCCCACAGTTGGTCGCTAGGGACTGATGCACTCACCAGCCACGTTCTGGTGCCATCGACAAGAACGTACCCCGTCACCGCGTACCGCAGTTTAAGGTTAAGGATATTTTAGAGAGGTTGTCATCCTCTCAGCCCAGCCGATTAAGGCAAGACCCCCGTTCCCTTGACGCCACGTACCACTTCACTACAGTGGGTCGACGCAATCGACCCCTCGTTTCCCACAATTTTGCCCAGGAGTATCTCGATGGATGACTCCCAGTCCGTGCTACTTGTGGTATCTCCCTTCAACGTGTTAAACACGTCGTTCGTTCGTGTTTTGCCGCAGACCAGCTTGCGGACGATCCCCTAGAGATCTTTATTTACATTGTCACACACAAAGTCTTCCCAAGCTTTTCTCTTGCTCTGCCTTATGACCTTGTTGTAGTCGTTGCGCCTGCGACGATAGCTTTCTTTGGCTGTTACTATTTGATTGGTCAGGCCGATTCTCCTGCACCTCTGGAGATGTTTGCGGCTGTCATTAACCCTTTTCCTTGCATTCTCTATTTCGGAATTCCACCAGGGAACCGATCTCGTTGTTAGGGCTTTCTTTTTCATAGAAGTGTCACAGATTCTCGCAATTGTGGTGTTGAAGGTGTCCACAGCTGCTTCAGGTGTATCTTGTCCTATGGACCTTAGTGTCTTATCCTTTATTTTTGACAGTTCGAATTCGAATCTGTCCCAATTTGCACTTTTCAGGTTATACCTTTTCGTGACCTTAGTTTTCCGGCTCGGGTACTGGCTCCCCGATTTGTCTTTATACACAATCTGAATGCAGCGGTGGTCGCTGCTACACCAATTGGGCTTTACCTGCCACACTTCCATGTTCTTTGCTGCTTTAGGTGTTGCCAGCGTAACATCTATATTTGACTTGCCGTTCACCGTCCAGAAAGTGTGGGGGTTGTTCGGCTGATTCAATATAGCTAAGCCTTTGCTGAGGATGAATTCCTCCAGGAGTTCTCCTTTTGCATCTGTCGTTCGATTGAACCAGAGGACAGACTTGGCATTCAAGTCGCCTCCGATTACTATATTGTCCTTCGAGCAGTCCAGTGACTTTGACATTTGGTGAATGTACCCCTCGATCTTCTCTTTGCTTTGGCAGTAAATCGAAGCCATGTAGACGTTTCCTTCGCTGGTGCCAAGATGCACACAGACGAAATTGGCGTTACATAGCTGACTTACTCTCATCACTACCATATCGTTATTGAAAATAACGATGGCAGCTCTTATCTGACCTGTGTTCGGGTCTGGGGCCGTCACTGTTCTGGCTGTCAGGGGTGCATACCCTCTTATTGCACCTTTATATGCGTAAGGCTCCTGGAGGAGCATCACATCGATTCGATGGTCAAAGGCGAGCTTTTTGATTTCAGCTGCTACGGTTATCGACCTTTGTGCGTTGACTTGCAAGATTTGCAGCGGCATTAGATGGCATATGAAATCTTGCTGAACTTCCTTCCTACTGAATCAAGATGAACTTCCTCGACCGGCTGAAAATTAAATTCGTTTATATTTGAAGTTATGTAATCCAATGAATTATCCGAGTTTGTTAGGAAACGTGCATATGTTAGTAAATAATATATAAAAAACTTGAAAACAACAACACTGACTATGTTTCCATTCGTGAGATGCATTAACTTATTCCACTCTCGACTACACATATCATGATGTGCGTATATGTTCATGAGTGTGTGCCTGGCAAGATGTTCACATATCCAGCTGCTCGACCTACCAGCATTGACATACGCAACAAATGATAAAATAGATGCAACTGACCTAGAACAGGACACATTAAAATACTCCTTAATGACAGGAGTAGCAGGGTCAGCACTCAACCATCCAGACACATGGGGCAACCTAAGCACACGTTCCTTCCGAACCTGCTCAGAAATTTCTTCTTGACTTGCCCCAATAATGCCCATCCTGCTGGAATGCAATCTGCTGACCATGTATTTAATAATGTGTACCTGTCCAAGGTAGTCCATCGTCCAGATCCGGGCAGTTCCTGTCCCGAGCACTGTGGTCTGTGCTCCTGCGTTTGGCCCGCATGCAACAAATGCACTTGGGCGCCGCTTTCGAGGCGGGGCAGTCCTGCCTGAGGTGCCCCGTTTGTGCGCAGTGTTCGCTGCGTAACTTCGCACTTCTTGGTAGAGTGGCCAAAACCGAGACACTTGAAGCATCTCGATACGTTCATAAACTCTTTCACCGAGTGGACCTGCCACCCGATGTAGAGCTTCTTGCGCTTCTCCAGTTCCTTTAGGACTGTGATGGGTAATTCGATTACCCAGTTCACAAGTCCTGGCGTTTTATTCTTAGTATTGAACCGGAAGTGTATCTGGGTATCGTACACTTCCCTAGCGAAAGCAGAGTTTTGAGGTTCTTACCCCATATCTCTTGTCTTATCTCTTCTTTCATTTGCTGATCCACGTCGTAAATTATTACGCATGGATTCAGCTTCTTTGGTGCCTCGCACTTGAGACCAAGTTTGGCGAACTTGGCCTCTTTTATAATCTTCAGGTCGTCCTCACCGCCTGCTTCGATGAGGACGCCATTGTTCCTTATTTTTCGGACCTGCTTTATGCGCAGGTCCTTTTTGTTGTCCTTGAGTGCCTCAAAGATTTTCTCTTTGACACTCTCGCTAGTGTCCTTTGAGTCAGAAATCGCAGGCTTGATAATCACAATCTGCGATTTCTTGTATTCCCTTTTCGGAGTCTTTGGTACAGGGGCTTGCGCCCGCACCTGACTAATTTGTGGTCTTGCTTGTACAGCTGTCTTGCTAGCCATTGCGGCGTAGCTCTTGTTTGTCTCTGCATGAGGAACTGGTCTCACGCTTGTGAACAAGTTCACTTTCTCTTCGAGAGCGGTCATCCTGGTTTTCAGGATTTCCGTCTCAAGATAGTTCTGGGCTAGGCCGGATTCCAGCTCCGACCACTTGCCCAGAATGAACTGGACAGAACTTAGTTCTATATTGTTCGTCTCATCCATCAGGAAGGCCTCCAATTCCTTCCTGTGGACTTTAAGTGTTTCTAAGGCGCTCTTAGGGCTGCCTGGTTTACTGGGCTGCTCTGCAGCTTCGCTCCCGGCAACCCTTTGTCTCTTCTTCGGCAACTTGGAGGTTGCCGAAAACTCCGTCTCGTCTGCTCGTTCTACACTCCGAGTCCGAAGACTCCCCTGCCCAACAGAGTACAGTTAGTGTCGCGTCGAGCATTGTGGAGCTGAACTCGCTCTGTTGCCTCAGGCAAAGCCTATTACAACGGTGGTGGGTTAGCGTTTCTAACCACTGCGAAGACTTGCTCCCTTCCTTCCTTAAACAATTTGTGCCATTCAAAAATACTTGATCGGCCCATTGAATTATTTCCAAAAGCATCCTTTATCATTGTGTAAGTCTCGGTTGCAGTTTTCCCAAGCCTCACGCAAAATTTTACCGCGTAGCGCTGTTCGAGTGTACGGTTCATCTTGGCTTGTGACGAGATGTGTAAACAGAGTCTCAATGTTTTGGCGATATTTACTATCCAAACGCTCAGAGGCGACTATGTAAGCATGCATTCTCTTCGCGGCACCCTCCCCCACAATTCCCACCAATAGAGACTTTGTTTCTACGCCTCGCTCGGACTATAGAAAATCAGTCCTACTACTTTTGAAACGCACCCTGTATAATGTGTGGCACCGTGTCGGTTAGTCCACATTTGCATGTGTCTGTGTCTTTGAGTCCTAGAGTGTTTAGTTTACTGTTTATGTTTCCATGCCCTGATAGTAGTTGGATGGTATTGTGGTTCGCTCTTATCCATTTTGCTTTGATCCTGTGTTCGATGTTTCTGAAGAATTTGTAAGTTATGCGTCCTTTTGCTGAGTTTTCCCATCTGTTCTGCCATTGCGAGATGATTTCATTTCTAATATTTTTCCGAATTAGGTTGTACTTCTCGTTATTTGGTGCGGTTTGCTGCTGGTCGAATTGTAGGTTTCCTATCCTGAATTGCATGTTGTGTTTCAGTTTGTACCGCGCTGTTTTTTCCGCAATCAACAGGTCGATCGGGATGGAGGCTGCTATTACCGACAGCGCGTCGTTCGAAATCGTTCGATACGCTGTCGTTGCCCTGAGGAGGGCGTGCCTCTGGGAGCCGACGACTGACATTTATTGTCGTATTGAGCGCTATGGCGCCACGCGCGGCTCTGCTGTGCCCAGGCCGGTGCCTACAAACAGCAGGTGATGGGAGCGTTTTATACCACTGCGAAGGGTCACGCACGTAGATGTTGTGTGCGGCGGTGCTCGGAAAAACCCCTCCTTCACCCGGGAGGGATCACCAGGAGGGTAGACTGTCCCTTGCGGGAGATGGCCCTCTTAGCCGTTTGGCCGGGAATCCCCGGAATACTCCAGGGATTCCACACGAAACGTTGCCCAGCGGGGGCCACGAGGAGGCGGGGCCATTCCCGAGGGAATTGCGTCCGCGGTGCCGTGGCAGGCTGTGATTCTTCCGCTTCTTCTTCATCGTCTCCTCTTCATCTCCAGTCTCCGGTATATTGTCCACCATGGTCCTCTGCTATCCGTTGTCCAGGTTGCCAACGTTCGTCCTTTGTCTGCGGTTCCTGGTTCTGCTGGATATGGGCTCGCTCGTGCCGGCGTTCCCAATACCTGTATTGGCCGCCGCTCGTCGCCCTGGCGGTGCGGTGCTGTTTGACGCTTCTGCGGGTGGTTCTGTTGGCTGGCTTGTGCTGCGATCCAGTTGCCTTTCGCGCAGCTGCATGGCTTCAACTGCGAAACTATTAAGATGCTGAACTATTGTATTAAGAACTATTAAGATGTCTCGGTGCACCAGCAGTCTCTGTTGGCATGGCCATCCTATTTTTAATTTCTCGGCTTCGTTCTTTAGAGCTGTCCTGATATCTTTGAGGTCTTCGCATTCGAACAGGATATGGCTGACCGAGTCTTCCCTGCCGCAGTTACAGGTGCTAGTGTCTATGATGTTTAGCTTAGCCTGTTTGTCTCTGATCTTCCCGTGGCCAGAGAGAATTTGTACGTTATAGAAGTTCAGGTTGACCCAGTTGCTGTTCATTCGTTCCTTTACGGTGTTAAAGAAGCTGTGTGTTATTCCGCCTTTGGTTGATTCGTCCCATCTGTGCTGCCAGATCTTTAGTACTTCTTCATTTATTTGTGACTTGATACGGTTGATTTCCTGGTGGCTGATTGGTTGTTCTCTAGCGGTGTAATTTAGGCTTCCGATGGTGAATGTTTTGTTACGGCGCAGTTCGTAGTTGCACCTGCTTCGGAGGATGGCGAGATCGGCGGGTATCTCGCCGGCTATTACTGCAAGGGCGTCCGTTGATATGGTCCTGTATTCCTTGGTAACCCGGAGGAGTGCATGCCTTTGTGCCTGGTTTATTGTTTTAATGTGCCAGTTGCTGATTTTGTCCTGCCATCCTGCTGCCGCATATGTGACGATCGGCAGAAAGGTGCCTTTGTAGACCGTTCTCATGGTGTTTCGGTTTAGTCCCCACTGTGTCCTTGCGAGATGCGCCAGACTATTTAATGCTGCTTTGCTCTTGTCCGATATATATTTCGTGTGTGCTGCTATATTGAAACGTGTGCCAAAGTACACGCCTAGATATTTAACTGTTGGGGACATTTTTATGGATTCACGTTCTATTTTTACGGTCGGTGGCCGCTTGATGTCGAGGAATCCTTTGACTAGAAGCATTTCGGATTTGCTCTTGGAGAGTTCCAGCTTTTGCTCCCTGCACCATCCCTGGACCAGCGTGGCTGCGTATGTTGCCTTGTTTTGTATCTCCAGCCTGGAGTTGCCCGTTACTAAAACCACTATATCGTTGGCGTATGCAATTGGCTCCATGGCGGCGTCCGTTAATCTGTGCAACAGTTCGTCGAATATCAGGTTCCACAGGCTCGGTCCCAGGATGGAGCCTTGTGGGCAACCTTTGGTGACATTTTTCCGTATGCTACTATTGTTACTGTGGATTGTTGCGGTTCTATTGGATAAGTAACTTTGGAAGAGTCTGTATATGTTCCTGGGGCAGGACCGCTTTTTAAGATTGCCTAGTACGCTTGACCACCATACGTTATCGAAAGCGCCGGATATATCGAAGAACAGGGCAATTGCGTATTTACTTGTTGTTCTGGCTGTTAGGTCGCGAAGTGCGACGATAGCGTCCTCGGTGCTTCTGCTAGGCTTGAAGCCGTACTGTCTACTTGCCGTGAATGGATGGTGGATGCAGGAGTTTTTCAA
>NW_017104346.1:0-732 GCF_001263275.1 Habropoda laboriosa
TTTTTCGTACAGGATTATTGTATAGCACCCACTTCTCATCTCCAGTTACAATTCGTCGCAAAAGCGGATCGACTTCATACCGAGGCAAAAGAGACGCGCAGATGGTACGCCGTTGATCGAGCGCCGTCTCCGTCAATTCATGAGGAACCCAAATTCCTTGCCTGTACAATTTTCCTATGCGACGAAGATGATCCTGAACTGTAGACCATGGACAGTCAATCTTCAATGATAAGTCCTCAATTGTTTGACGAGGATCTGAATCCACCATCGCCTTCAGGATATCATCATCTAATTTTTGGGGTTGTCCTTTTCGTGCGGCATCTTTGAGATTCCTATTTCCATTTTTAAACTTTTTAAACCATCTATGACACTTGTTTAGTTTCAGAACATCCCCGTAAGTATCGGTAATTTTGTTCACTGCTTCGTTTGCCTTCATTCCTTGATCGAACAGAAATAGCATACAATGACGTAAATGTGCTTCTTCTATTGTTGGCCTTGACATCTTTCTTCCTTGGTAGAACAAAAATTTTTTGACCGAAAAATAAAATTTACAACCAAGCTTGAACGTAATAACAAAACTTCCGTGTCTCGACACAAACCAACTGTGAATGAGCTCATGGAAGAAATTTTGATTACTTTTCGGTCCCCCTAATATACAGGGTGTCCCGCAACTCCTCGAACATCCGGAAATGGGGGGTAGCTGAGGTGACTCTGAACAACCTTTTCCTTTTC
>NW_017104347.1:0-286 GCF_001263275.1 Habropoda laboriosa
TGCGCTTGGGGATATAATTTCCTCGCGATTTTCACGTAACGTACCGATACCATACTCGTACTCTAAATGGAGTACGATTCTGCTGTGCATTCTGGACATCGGCGTCGAATTTTCGTGATACGATGACGGGGGCAAAAACAGATAACTAAATATTGCGACTTTCAAAATAATTTCTACAACTGAATGTTCCCAACGAAATCTTACCTTTTTTTGGTACCGAATTCGAAGGTGTGGTTTGTCATTTCAATAACTCACACGGTTGCCGTGTTTCTGTTAAACAAAGCGA
>NW_017104348.1:0-571 GCF_001263275.1 Habropoda laboriosa
AAACGTACGCCATTTAGAGGACGAGAATCGTCACAGTATGATATGCGAAGGTCGCGGAGAACTTCTATAACCACGTGCGACGTGTTATGTGTATATTCGCATCGTTTAACAGTAACACCGGAATCGTTGGAGCAATTGAAAAAACAAACCACTCCGTCGTATTCGGTACCAAAAAAAGGTCAGATTAGAGTGGGTCTATTTATTAGTTACAATTATGTCTAATGTCGAAATATTTAATTATCTGTATTTTCCCCCACATCGTATTTCGAAAATTCGACAACGGCGACCAGAATGCAAAGCAGAACCGTACGCCATTTAGAGGACACGAATCGTCCCAGTATGATATGCGAAGTTCGCGAAGTACTACTATATCCATGTGCGACGTTATATGTGTATATTCGCTCCGTTTAACAGTAACACGGGAGCCGTGGTAGATATTGAAGAAACAAGCACACAATGAAAAATTGTAAGATTTATTGCATACATTTAGCCGAAGGTATTATTTTTGAAGTCAAAATATTTAGTTATCTGTATTTGCCCCCACCATCGTAGAATTAAAATTCGACGCCGT
>NW_017104349.1:0-234 GCF_001263275.1 Habropoda laboriosa
CAACGAAATCTTACCTTTTTTTGGTACCGAATACAAATTTCTGGTTTGTTTTTTCAATATCTCTTACGGCTGCCGTGTTACTGTTAAACGAAGCGAATATACACCTATAACGTCGTACTTGGAGATAGTATTTCTTCGCGATTTTCACGTAACGTACAGGTACGATACTCTAACTCTAAATGGAGTACAGATCTGCTATGCATTCTGGACGTGGCGTCGAATTTTCTCTCTACG
>NW_017104350.1:0-404 GCF_001263275.1 Habropoda laboriosa
TTAAATATTTCAACTTTAAAAAAATTCCCTACAAATAAATCTTACCTTCGAAATCTTACCTTTCTTTGATACCGAATACAAAGGTGTGCTTGTTTCTTCAATATCTCACACTGTTGCCGTGATACATTTAAACGAAGCGAATATTCACCTATACTGTCGGCTAGCCGATAAGAGTTCTTCGCGACTTTCACATAACATACTGCGGCGATAATGTTACTCCGAATGGTGTTTGATTCCGCTATGCATTCTGGACGTGGCGTCGAATTTTCGAACTACGATGGTGGGGGTAAATACAGATAATTGAATATTTCAACTTTAAAAAAATTCCCTACAAATAAATGTTACCTTCGAAATCTTACCTTTTTTTGATACCGAATACAAAGGTGTGCTTGTTTCTTCAATAT
>NW_017104351.1:0-261 GCF_001263275.1 Habropoda laboriosa
CACAATAAATCTTACAATTTTACGACCCCGAATATAAACGTGTGCTTTGATATTTAAAGCTCATACGTTTCCGTTCTTACTGTTGAACGAAGCGAATATATACATATTACGTCTCGCTTCAACATAGTATTTCTTGGCGATTTTCACGAAACATACCGGTACGATATTTGTACTATAATGGTGTTTGATTCCGCCATTCATATTTGACGTGGCGTCGAATGTTCGATCTACGATGGTGTGGGAAAATACAGATTATTAAAT
>NW_017104352.1:0-539 GCF_001263275.1 Habropoda laboriosa
TTAAAATACTTCGGTTTTCTCGCGACAAAACACGTATTGCAGTGCTGCACACGACTGTTTTCTGTGAATTTTGCATGTTTCGCCTCGGTAAACGAGTTTTAACGAAGATAAACTGAAATACTGCTGTTTTCTCGCGACAAACCACGTTGTTGCAGTACTGCACACGACTGTTTGCTCTTTATTATGCATGTTTCGCCACGTAAAACTAATATAAACAAATATAAACTAAAATACTGCTGTTTTCTCGCGACAAACCACGTATCGCGGTATTGCAAACATCTGTTATATCTTTAGTATACTTGTTTCGCCACGTAAAATGAGTTTTAACGAATATAAACTGAAAAACTGCTGTTTTCTCGCGACAAACCACGTATCCCTGTATTGCAAACATCTGTTATATCTTTATTATGCATGTTTCGACACGCTTTTTGCATGCTTCGCCACGGTAAACGTGTTTTAACAAATAGAAACTGCAGTACTGCTGTTTTCTCGCGACAAACCACGTTTTGACGAACTGCACACGACTGTTTTCTCTTTAT
>NW_017104353.1:0-573 GCF_001263275.1 Habropoda laboriosa
TGTTTGCAGTACTGCAAAACATGGTTTGTCGCGAGAAAACAGAAGTATTTCAGATTATATTTGCTAAAACACGTTTTATGTGGCAAAACATGCAAAATATAGAGAGAACAGATGTTTGCAGTACTGCAAAACGTGGTGTGTCGCGAGAAAACAGCAGTAATTCAGTTTATATTCGCTTAAACTCGTTTTACGTGGCGAAACATGCAAAATATAGAGAGAACAGATGTTTGCAGTACTGCAAGCTTCTGTTTTCTCTTCATTTTGAATGTTTCGCCGCGTAAAACGAGTTTTAACGAATATAAACTGAATTACTGCTGTTTTCTCGCGACACACCACGTTTTGCAGTACTGCAAAACGTGGTGTGTCGCGAGAAAACAGCAGTAATTCAGTTTATATTCGCTTAAACTCGTTTTACGTGGCGCAACATGCAAAATAAAGAGAAAACATTGGTGTGCAGTACTGCAAATGTGCTTTCTCGCGAGAAAACAGCAGTACTTCAGTTTATATTCGTAAAACTCGTTTATCGTTGCGAAACATGCAAAATTCAGAGAAAACAGTCCTGTGCAGTTCTGC
>NW_017104354.1:0-449 GCF_001263275.1 Habropoda laboriosa
GATGTGGGGGAAAACACAAATAATAAAATATTTCGACGTTAGAAATAATTCCAACAAATAAATATCCCCAACGAAATCTTACCTCTTTTTGGTACCGAATACAAAGGTGTGGTCTGTTTTTTCAATACATCAAAAGGTCCCGTGTTACTGATACACAAAACGAATGTACACCTATAACGTCGCACTTGGAGATAGTATTTCTTCGCAATTTTCACATAACGTACTGCGGCGATATTCGTTCTCTAAATGGGGTTTGATTCTGCTATGCATTCTAGACACCGGGTTCGAATTCTCGAACTACGATGTGGGAGAAAATACAGATAATTAAATATGCCGACGTAAAAATAATGGCTAAAACTAAATGTGACCAAAGAAATCTTACCTTATTTTGGTACCGAATACAAATTTGTGGTTTGTTTATTCATTACCTCAAACGGTTCCCGTGTACC
>NW_017104355.1:0-264 GCF_001263275.1 Habropoda laboriosa
ATAAATGGCGTACGATACTGCTATGCATTCTGGACGACGGCGTCGAATTTTAGATCTACGATGGTGGGGGAAAGCACAGATAACTAAATATTTCGACTATAAAAATATTCCCTACAAATAATTGTTCCCAAAGAAATCTTGCCTTTTTTGGTACCGAATACGAAGGTGTGGATTGTTCTTTCAATATCTTCCACTGTTGCCGTGTTGCTTCTAACCGAAGCGAATATACAATTATACCGTCGGCTAGGAGATAGTAGTTATTCA
>NW_017104356.1:0-513 GCF_001263275.1 Habropoda laboriosa
GGCGTGTCAGCTCCGCGTGGCGATTTTGCCGAAACGTCGACTTCACGGGTTTACGGCATGCTTGCCGTTACTGAGCGCGCAGAGGCAAGTACCGGATCACCATGTGGCCCGCAGAAGTGGAGAATTTCCGCGGCCATCAGGTAATAAGCCGGATTGCCCTATTGTTATCAAAAAACTTGCAGAAAAACTTCTCAAAAATAACGTCGCTTGGAATCCGTGCCATAAACCTCTGTTGGTTAAACAACAATATAATTTTTAAGCGACAGAGTACATTGGTTTTCATTGTGTAATGTGACGAATACAAATTGCAATACAATTAATTTTGTACCAGTATTTAAATACACGTATTCGATGAATTTTCAACATTGATTTATTAAAAAACGAAGCTTCCTATAAAAGGATGCTACTATATTTCTTTTCATTATTTTATGTAAACTTTCAGGATCAATATTTCGGGTTATACTACCGTCGTGTTCAGTGACATTCTATATAATTTTAAGTTCGCCTATAAAA
>NW_017104357.1:0-595 GCF_001263275.1 Habropoda laboriosa
CACAATCCCAGACTTTCAGACCCTTGACCCAAGACCCACCAGACATAGAAATCTGCAAAGGGTGACGCGCGAAAATTGGGCTCGAGTCGCGAATTTTTAAATTTCAGGGACTTTCGTTTAAACCCGAAACCGCGAATTTTTATTATCCTCCATTTTTCTATATAGTTTATTTTAGTTGGGCCATTTAGAAATAGACGATGGGTGGTATCGGCTACACCGAGCTGAAAAAAAGAAAAGCAAGTCCCGGAAAAAGGGATGAAGCTATATTACCAACCGCGTCGCGACGTAATAAATTCTCGTATCGATCGAAGATAATTGGTGGAGCATTTCTTACGAAAACTGACTCGAACTTGAATTCACGCGATGGTTCTAACAGGACACCCTAACCATGGGAGGGCGTGTGCACCGAATAGTGCAACAGAGTTCGGACGTGAACTCGCGTCCATCTTGGTACTCCAGCTCTAAATACGCATGCACACACACATATATAACCAATCACCAACCCTAAAATTCGCTCACCATTCGCAGAATCGGCAGCTGGGCTCTGCAATGTCGATTTCGTTGCATCCTTCCTTCCTTCCTTCCTCTCAGATGG
>NW_017104358.1:0-5602 GCF_001263275.1 Habropoda laboriosa
GGTTATCGATGTTTTGGTCGTTTAGGGTTTCTAGTATTGTGTCTGTGTTATAGTCGCCTTCTACGTCTTTGAGGATTATTATTTTGTGTTTTTCGTATTTTGGGGTGTATGTGTAGTAATTTATTTGTTTGTTTTTTAATAATGTGATAATTATATTGTAGTCTTCCGGTGTTTCTATGTATAAATTATGTGTGTTTGCTGAGGTCTTTTTTGTGTGGAAATTTCCTTTTATTTTAATACCGCTTGTGAGGATCGTATTGATCGTGTTCTGCGCACTTTGATTTAGAATGATTATTGGAGGGGGTTTGGTATTTCTGACCTGTGTCGTGTCGTATTGCTTGCGTTCTGGCCTCGCCTGCGACGTAGATGGTGTGGGCTCTTTTGTTTTGGCGAGAGTGGTGGTGACTTTCCGTGTGGCCGGTGTGTCCGTTCTGCGTTGGCTTCCACTATCTTTTACATTTGGGATCGCTGGGTATTCCCGCTCGTAAAGTGCCTTGTCCTTTTCGGTACCTGGGCTGGTTTCTTCTCGTTGTGTGTCCTTGGATAGAATCGTTTCTATTAGTTTTCTCTGCTCCTCGTTCTGTCGGCGAAGCTCTTCGTTTTGAGTTTTCAGTTCTTCTATGAGACCTTCCATTGTTTTTAATTTGTTTGCATCCTCGCTGGGGGATGCTGCCATTTTGTTTCTTGTTTCCAGAGCATCACTGTTGCTCCTTGCTAATTTCGTAGCTGTTTTTGGGGGTTTTTGCTGCTTCCTTTTGGTGGGTGCCTTTTGTAATAGGACTTCTATTTCCATCTGGCTGAGCGGTCCCCGTTTTTCTTTCTTTAGTAATTTATCGAACGTTTCTTGTGGTATTGTTTCTTGTTTATTCATTTTTTTGTTGTCTTGAAGGCTCACTGGTGTAGATTTTGTTTTTGATTTGGTGCCTGCGATATTTCCGCATGGCTCTATTGTCGATGTGTCCTCTATTTTGTTTTTTTTTTCTTTTGTGGTTTGTTGCCAACGATGTTTGTGGTTGTTTGCTAACGATGATACTGTTCTTCTGTTTTGTCACTGGGTGACAGTGCGTTGCGGATCTTAGTCACTGTAACACTCTTGCTCACTAATTTTCCTAACGATGTTGCCTGCTCGGCAGTTTCAGGTCAACTGGTCGCCGTAACGCTCAACCAAGCCAAATAACCCACATATGTCGGGTGTTTTATAGGAGAGTTGGAGAGGGTGCGGTTATAGGTGTGTTTTTCTTGTTGCGTGTCTGATTGTAAGGTTTGGGGATTTGCGAGGTATCGTGTAGTGAGTAGAGAGACCGGAAAAGGAAACTAATTAACTGAATATTTCGGTACCGAACAACGTTGGCAAATGAAATATCTGCTCTAGTGAAAGCTGGGTTAGTTATCATGCGTGAGGTCATTATTTTATTATGCTGATTGTGAGTCCTGATGTTCAATTTGTATTCTTTGAAATTTGCGCAGCCCTTATAGGAGAGGCAGGGTGGCCCTCTGCTTTACAATTTACACAGTGTGGTTTACTACCTGATTGGCCTGTTTGCTGTGATTTTATTTTACATTCGTCTGGTCACCCTTGAACCAGGCAAGCGACTAATGTGACACGGTCACGGCGTCTCCTCATCGCATTCGGTGGTGGCATGTTCGTGAGTCAATCCTAACAAAACTACAAAAGTTTGTTATTTTCAATTTTTCGTTAACAAAAATTTCATCAAAATATTAGTAAGATTTTCCTGATTAAAATGATACAAAACATAATATTGTTACAAAACTTATTTCTGTCGATTGGGCTTGTGAATCTTCCTTTGCCTGCTACCTTTTTCTACGTTTGTTTCGCTGTTTACATCTAAAGAATGTAGGACCTATCCGTTAAGTGTTCCACAGCTGTGTCGCAGCAAACAGTTATCGTGTAGAAGAACTGAACCTATCCTGTTATTCTCGAACGGGACACTCCTCTACACGATAACTGTTCGTAAGCGGCCTTTCCTTTGATCAATTATCGGATAGGAAGAAACGATTTTTTACCTCTGACGAGTTTAAAGGACACATAAGAATACACATAGGAGTTGTTATACTAACGTTTACACTACTCAGGACTCTTCATAAGCAATTCGCAAACAGCTTGCGAACTATTGTAATTTACTAATATGTTAAAAATAGAATTTAAACAGATTTAAAAAATTGAAGGTCATCTTCATTTCTTAAAAAATAATGCAAATTCAAATAATTCACATATGTACGTCATTATATTATTTACAAAAAATAGTATCACTTATTCCGTATGTATGTATATGCAGTCGGCCGCATAAATATTCGTCCACCTGCCACACTTATTGTCAGTGTATGTATAGGTAAAAGTAGGAAAATATGCAGATAAAATTTGAAAAAAAAAATGCAGAAATCAAGCGTTATTGGTACAAAATAAAATGACATTTTGCGGGATTTGTAAGGGTTTTTATGGTTTGAGGATTGTGCGTGTATCTAGGTTGCTTAGTACCCACACACTAAGTTCTTTTAAAATCTTTATTCAATAGCTGGCTCGCAAGGTTCACACTTGACCGCTGACCGACTGCTTTTCAGTCACCTCGCGAGTTTCTTCCTAACCCTGTTCGTTTTCCTGATTGGTTACCCCCAACGTATTGGTTGTAACCAATCAGGAATTTTGTCTTTAACCCGCCGCTAGTCCTTTGCGCCCTTGGCGCACTTTTTCCAGGACCGCGACAAATTATGGTGGGGGCGTATTGTCCGCTGTAGCGCATTTGGCAACGCGGCGGATTTTCCTCCAGGTCCGGTACTTGAGACATGTGGCCTGGGCCTCTGGGCCCGTACGCGGACCTTTCGGCAACCCTTGGTTTATGACATGATAAATTGCTATTGAGGCCGTTGGTGAAAGTTTCTACGAAAACATGCATTGTTAGATTTACTAAACATTAAACAGACTAAAACGGTTTCCTCAAAAATAGCTTTGCTAGCGCAGACGTCATAAACCGTGTTGGTCGTCCGCGTCTGCACTACAGCTGGCCGCCACAGATTCATAATTGTTATACATAATGAAAAATTAAACGATATATCATATGGCGGGAAACTCAAACGCAAAAGTGTTCGTCTACTTACAAACTAATGAAATTATTATTATACAAAATTGCCCTTACTACTCTTAATACTTGGTATGGTACCCTTTAGATGAAATTATGGCTTTTAGATGTTTGGGCATTGATTTTACTAATTTTTCTGTAAAGTCTGGTGGTGATTTGCGAATATTTTTTTTTATTTCTGCCCACAAGTGTTTAATTGGGTTTATATCCGGTGACTGAGGTGGTGTTTCTAAATAATGCGGGGTGTTATATAATATCCATTCTCTAACGATGGAGGCTTTGTGCAGCTGGGCGGCCCTCGGAATGAATCGTCGGTAGAAGTTAATCATCCCGAGGTATCACCGTAATTCTTTCGTAGTTTTCGGTCTTGGGAACTTTTGAATTGCTTCAACCTTCTCTTCTGATGGTCTTGTTCCTTGTTGGTCGACGATGTATCCGAGGAATTGGACCTTGGTTTGGCCGAACGCGCATTTTGCGGGGTAATGACGACTCCGTACGACTCCGAGCACAGTCTTTCGCACAGTGTGCGTAAATGCTGTTCGTGCTCTTTCTCGTCACTCGATGTTACCAGTGTATCATCGATGTAAGCATAGCAGAAATCTAGTCCTCTTAGCACTTCGTCGATGAAGCGCTGAAATGTTCCTCAATGTGGGGTACTGGATAACGGTCTGGTATCGTCCTGGCGTTTAGCGTGCGGTAGTCCCTGCACGGTCGTGAGCCTCCGTCCTTCTTTGGCACGATGTGGAGGACTGAGGCCCATGGGCTTTTCGACGGCCGAACTGTGCCTTGCTGCAACATAAGGTCGAATTCGGCCCGTGCGGTTTTCAGGCGGTTCGGTGGTAGTCGTCGTGGTCGGCAAAATGTGGGTTGCCCTGGTGCGACTTCGATCCGGTGGGAGGTGTTGTGTTTCACCTCTTTATCTGTCCTGTTAAGCCGCGAAACGTCGGAGTATTCGGCCAGTATTCGGTGGTACCTTGAGTTTCCAGCGACCGTTCTGATTGTACCGACTTCTCTGCCGGTTGGTTGTCCGTCATTGTAAATGACGTTACTGCATCCACGAGGCGTTGGTTTCGTATGTCGACTAGTAGATTATAATGCGCGGAAAAATTCACGCCGATTATTGGCCTCTCGACGTCTGCTATGATAAAACGCCATGCGAAGTTACGCCGCATTTGGAAGTTGAGGTTCACCACAATCGTCCTGTACGTTGTGATTGGGGTCCCGTTCGCTACGTACAATTCGTATGGAGTTTTTGGTAGTCTGTCGGGAATTTTTCTTCTCGAGTAGACCGAAGCGTCGGCGCCCGTGTCGACGAGGAATCGCGTTCTTGAGTCCCGGTCTGTTACAAAGATGCGGCGAGGTTTAGAACCGTCCGCGTTTGCCGCGCTTACAGACGGTTTGCTGCATTTCCCGACTGCCTAGTGCAGGGAGACTGGCATCTTGTAGCTCGATCGCCGAAGGTCCGATGATACCAGCATGGTCCTGTGCTTGGGCTGCGGCTCCTGCTTCGGGTCTGGGTCCGTCTCTGTGCACGAGGATCGCTACTTTCGCGCGCTCGGCTATGTCGTCCATACCTGTATTTATTGGGTTGACCAGTTCGATGATCATGGCGTTAGTTACTCTGATCAATTCTTCGATTCCAGATGCTGGCGTCTGGAGAGCGAAGCAGGCGACTTGTAGTCCTGTGGTGGTTTTGTGTATTTTGTCTGCGCACTCCGCCATTTTCTCCAATTCCAAGTCCGTTAAGTCGGCGAGGATGGCTTGAAGGTTTCTGGGCAACCCGCCCATCCATATTGTTTCTAACAGGCTTTCTGGTACGGACGTTCCGGCGAGGTTACTCAGATGTCGTAGGAATTGGGATGGTTTCCGGTCTCCTAATTCTTCCCTGGCCAGGAGTTGTCGAACCTTTCCTTCCTCAGATATAGATAAACGTCGTATGAGTTCTGTTTTTAATTTTTCGTATTTACCTGCCTCTGGTGGGTTTCGTACGATGTCGCGCACTTCCTTCAGTGCTTGGAAGTCAAGGCCCGACATGGCGTAGTGGTATTTCGCACTGTCCATTGTTATTCCGGCGATCGCAAACTGTGACTCCATTTGTATGAACCACAAGTCAACGGCCGCCACAGTTCTTTTAATATATTTAGGTACATCCAACGATTCGTGGTACGATCTATAATATGGTAATCACCAACCCCAGCCATCGACATACAGCCCCACACCATGAGCGATGCTCCCCCGTGTTTCACGGTTGGTGTTAAATTTTTTTTTGAAACTGTATTCGGTTTCCTCCAAACTTTTTTGCTGGGTGTAACAAGAACACAAAATTTGGACTTGTCGGTGAATATAACACGGTTCCAAAAATCTTCTGTTTTTAAAACATAGTTTTTGGTAAACTCTAATCTCTTTTTACTATTTGTAGCAGTAGTTAATGGTCTCTTACGACCAATATGGCTCTTCAAATTGGCTCTATGGAGTACCCGTCGAATTGTGTCACGACTTACAGTTTT
>NW_017104359.1:0-453 GCF_001263275.1 Habropoda laboriosa
AGTACTACAAACGACTGTTTTCTCATTATTTTGAATGTTTCGCCACGTTAATCGTGTTTAACGCATATAAACTGAAATACTGCTTTTGACTCCCTACAAAGACGTTTTGCAGTACTACAAACGACTGTTTTCTACTTATTTTGCATGTTTCGCCACGTAAAACGTGTTTTAACGAATATAAACAGAAATACTGTTGTATTCTCGCGACAAACCGCGTTTTGCAGTACTACAAACGACAGTTTTCTCTTTATTTTCCATGATTCGCCACGTAAAACGAGTTCTAATGAATATAATCTGTAATACTGCTGTTTTCCCGCGACAAACCACGTTCTGCAGTACTTCAAACGACTGATATCTCTTTATTCTCCAAGATTCGCCAAGTAAAACGTTTTTTAACGAATATAAACAGAAATACTGTTGTATTCTCGCGACAAACCGCGTTTTGCAGTACTA
>NW_017104360.1:0-347 GCF_001263275.1 Habropoda laboriosa
GGAAAATACAGATTATTAAATATTTCGACTTTAAATATAATTCCTTCACCTAAATGTATCCAATGAAATCGTATCTTTTTTTGAAACCGCATACAAATGTGTGCTTTGTTATTCAAAGCTCACACGATTCCGGTCTTACTGTTACACGAAGCAATTATACACATATAACGTCGCACATGGGTATAATTATTCTTGGCGACCTTCGCACATGATACTGGGACGATTATCGTTCTCTAAATGGCGTACGGTTCCGCTATGCGTTCTGGACGTGACGTCTAATTTTTGAACTACGATGTGGGCGAAAATACAGATACTTAAATATTTCGACTTTAAAAATAATTCCTACA
>NW_017104361.1:0-1251 GCF_001263275.1 Habropoda laboriosa
GAGTCAGTCATTTTGCAGAACTGCAAAACGTCTTTACAGCGAAGAAACAGTAGTATTACAATTAATATTCGTCAAAACACGGTTTACGTGGCGAAACATGGAAAATAAAGAGAAAACAGTCTTTTGTAGTTCTGCAAAACGTGGGTTGTCGCGGGAAAACAGCAGTATTACAGTTTAAATTTGTTAAAACATGTTTTACGTGTCGGAATATGCAAAATAAAGAGGAGACAGTCATTTTGCAGTACTTGCAGTAGTGCAAAACGTCTTTGTAGCGAGGAAACAGCAGTATTACATGTTTATATTCGTTAAAACACGATTTATGTGGCGAAACATGCAAAATAAAGAGAGAACAGTCGTCTGCAGGGCTGCAAAACGTGGGTTGTCGCGGGAAAAAGGCAATGTTTCAATTTATATTCGTTAAAACTCGTTTTACTTGGCGGAACATGCAAAATAAAGAGGAAACAGGCATTTTCCAGTACTGCAAAACGTCTTTGTAGCGAGAAAACAGCAGTATTACACTTTATATGCGTTAAAACACGATCAACGTGGCGAAACATACAAAATAAAGAGAAAACAGTCGTTTGTAGTACTGCAAAACGCGGTTTGTCGCGAGAATACAACAGTATTTCAGTTTATATTCGTTAGAACTTGTTTTACGTGGCGAAACATGCAAAATAAAGAGAAAACAGTCGTCTGCAGAACTGCAAAACGTGGTTTGTCGCGGGAAAACAGCAGTATTACAGTTTATATTCGTTAGAACTTGTTTTACGTGGCGAAACATTGAAAATAAAGAGAAAACAGTCGTTTGTAGTACTGCAAAACGCGATTTGTCGCGAGAATACAGCAGTATTTCAGTATATATTCGTTAAAACAAGTTTTACGTGGCGGAATATGCATAATAAAGTGGATACAGGCATTTTGCAGTACTGCACAACGTCTTTGTAGCGAGAAAAAAGCAGTATTACAATTTATATTCGTTAAATCACGATTTATGTGACGAAACATGCAAAATAAAGAGAAAACAGTCGACTGCATTACAGCAAAACGTGGATTGTCTCGAGAAAACAGCAGTATTTCAGTTTATATTCCATAGAACTCGTTTTACGGGGCGAAACATGGAAAATAAAGGGAAAACAGGCGTTTGTAGTACTGCAAATCGCGGTTTGTCGCGAGAATACAGCAGTATTTCCGTTTATATTCGTTAAAACACGATTTACGTGGCGAAACATGCAAAATAAAGAGAAAACAGTC
>NW_017104363.1:0-236 GCF_001263275.1 Habropoda laboriosa
GTTTATATTCGTTAAAACACGATTTATGTGGCGAAGCACGCAAAATAAAGAGAAAACATTCGTTTGCAGTACAGCTAAACGTGGTTTGTCGAGGGAAAAGAGCAGTATTACAGTTTATATTCGTTAAAACACGATTTACGCGGCGAAACATACTAAAAAACGAGAAAACATTGGTTTGCAGTACTGCAAAACGCGGTTTGTCGCGGGAAATCAGCAGTATTACAGTTTATATTCGT
>NW_017104364.1:0-1227 GCF_001263275.1 Habropoda laboriosa
TAGTTCTTCCAGAACTTCGCATATCACACTGGGCCGATTCGTGTCCTCTAAATGGCGTACGGTTCTGCTATTCATTCTGGACTCCGGCGTCGAATTTTCGAACTACGATGGTTGGGGCAAATACAGATAACTAAAAGTTTTTCGACTTTAGAAATAATTCCTAAAACAAAATGTGACCAACCAAAAGTTACCATTTTTTAATATCGAATGCAAATGTGTGCTAGGTTCTTCAATATCTCACACAGTTGCCGTGTTACCGTTAAACGAAGCGAATATACACCTATAACGTCTGCTAGGCGATAGTAGTTCTTCGCGACTTTCACATAACAAACTGCGGCGATATTCGTTCTCTAATGGTGTTTCTTCTGCTATGCATTCTGGACGTCGGAGTCGAATTTTCGAACTACGATGGTGGGGGAAATACAGATAATTAAATATTTCGTCTTTAGAAATAATTCCAATAAATTAATGTACCCAACGAAATCCAACCTTTTTTTGGTACCGAAACAAAGGTGTGGTTTGTTTTTTCAATGTCACAGACGGTTCCCGTGTTACTGTTAAACGAAGCGAATATAGACATATAACGTCGCGCTTGGAGATAGTAATTCTGCGCGACCTTTGCAAATTTTACTGGGACGATGTTCGTCCTCTAAATGGCGTACGGTTCTGCTATGAATATTGGTCGCCGGCGTCGAACATTCGAACTACGATGTGGGGGACAATACAGGTAATATAAATATTTCGACCGTAAATTTAATTCCTAAAACTAAATGTGACCAACGTAATCTTACCTTTTTTTGGTACCGAATACAAAATTGTGATTTGTTTTCTCAATAGCTCAATCGTTGCCCTGTTACTGTTAAACGAACGAATATACACATATAACGTCGCGCTTGGAGATAGTAGTTCTTCGCGACTTTGACGTACCGTACCGGTACGATTCTCGTACTCTAAAGGGAGTACGATTCTGCTATGCACTCTGGACATCGGCGCCGAATTTTCGAACTACCAAGTTGGGGAAAATACAGATAATTAAATATTTCGAATTTAAATATAATTCCTTTAGCTTAATGTACCCAACGAAATCTTACAATTTTTTGATCCCAAATATAAAGGTGCGCTTGTTTCTTCAAAATCTCACACGGTTGCCGTGTTATTGTTAGTCGAAGGGAATATACACCTATATCGTCGGCTAGGCGATAGTAATTCTTCGTGACTTTCACATAA
>NW_017104365.1:0-394 GCF_001263275.1 Habropoda laboriosa
AAACTGCAAATCTGCTATTTCGTCCGACTGAGACATTTGGAGCAACTGCAAACGACTGCTTTTTCTTTATTTTGTACGTTCGGCCACGAAAAATGTGTTTCAAAGAGGACAAATAGCAAAACTATAGTTTTCTCGGCGACAGAGACGTTTTGAACAACTGCAAACAACTGCTTTCTCTTTATTTTGCATGTATGGCCACGTAAAACGCGTTTCATAGAGGTGTAACTGCAAAACTACAGTTTACGCGCGACAGAGACGTTTTGAGCTACTGCAAACGACTGTTTCCTCTTTATTTTGCATGTTTCGCCACTTAAAACGAGTTCTAACGAATGATAAATGCAAAACTGCAGTTCTCGCGCTATAGACCCGTTTTGAACAATTGCAAACGACTCTT
>NW_017104366.1:0-459 GCF_001263275.1 Habropoda laboriosa
GCAACCGTGTGATATATTGAAGAACCACGCACACCTTTGTATTCGGTATCAAAAAATGGTAAGTTTTCTTTGGTCACATTTAGTTTTAGGAATTATTATTAACGTGGATATATTTAATAAGCTGTATTTGCCCTCACTATCGTAGTTCGAAAATTCGACGCCGATGTCCAGAATGCATAGCAGAATCGTACTCCATTTCGAGTACGAGTATCGTACCGGTACATTACGTGAATGTCGCGAAAAAATACTATCTGCAAACTCGACGTTGTAGGTGTATAGTCGCTTCCTTTAACAGTGACACGGGAACCGTTTGAGCTATTGAAATAACAAACCCAAACTTTGTATTCGGTACAAAAAAATGAAAAAAAAGGAAAGATTTCTTTGGGAACATTTAGTTTTAGGAATTAATATTAACGCAGAAATATTTAATTATCTGTATTTTCCCCCACATCGTAGTTC
>NW_017104367.1:0-532 GCF_001263275.1 Habropoda laboriosa
CAGTCGTTCGTAGTACAGCGAAACGTGGGTTGTCTCGGGGAAACTGCATTATTACAGTTTATATTCGTTAAAACACGTTTTATCTGGCGGAATATGCAAAATAAACGTGAGTCAGTCATTTTGCAGTACTGCAAAACGTCTTTGTAGCGAGAAAACAGCAGTATCACAGTTTATATTCGTTAGAACACGATTAACGTGGCGATACATGCAAAATAAAGAGATAACATTCGTTTGCAGTACTGCAAAACGCGGGTTGTCGCACGAAAACAGCAGTATACCAGTTTATATTCGCTAAAACACGATTTACGTGGCGAAACATGCAAAACAATGAGGAGACAGTCATTTTGCAGTACAGCAAAACGTCATTGTAGCGAGAAAACAGCAGTATTACAGTTTATAATCGTTAGAACACGTTTTACGTGGCGATGTTATGTGGCGGAATATGCAAAATAAAGAGGTAACAGTCGAACGCAGTATAGTAAAACGTGGCCTGTCGCGGGAAAACAGCAGTATTACAGTTTATATTCGTTAG
>NW_017104368.1:0-4668 GCF_001263275.1 Habropoda laboriosa
AACACAATCAAATTCGAAAAAACATAAGAAATGAAATCATCTCGCAATGGCAAAACAGATGGGAAAACTCGGTAAAAGGACGGTTGACATACACTTTCTTCAGAAACATTGAACATAGGATCAAGTCAAAATGGATAAGAGCGAACCACAACACATTTCAACTCCTATCAGGACATGGAAATATCAACAGCAAATTACACTCTTTAGGACTCAAAGACACAAGCACATGTAAATGTGGATTCACCGACACGGTGCCACACATTATATACGAATGCGAAGAAGTTAAGGAACATCGGGAATTACTAATCGCAAATCTAGCAATAAACAAAATAAACTGACCGTGTGAACTGGTGTTGGATCGGTGGGATCGATATCGGTCTGCTGTTGGGTCTGTGTGTGTGTGGGTGCGTTGCGTGGCGACGCTGAAGCCCCTGGCGGTGTTTTGGTTTTTTTTTTAGTTCAGTTTCTGTTACGCACTCAAGGAAGCGAGTCGAACTCCTGCTATTTTTCTGTCAGGTTATGAGCCCAGGATGCCAGTGGAGTGCGTGAATAATTGTGAAAATTAAAAGGTGAACAACGAAGAAAGAAACAGTATGGCGTCCGTAAGCAACCTCGCGAACCTTGAGAAATTAACGGAAGACAACTACGAGTTGTGGAAGGTTCATGTGAAAAGTTTTCTCGTGATTAACGACTTGTGGTCGTATGTAGATGGTACACAGGTAAAACCAGAAATAAATGCCGAAGAATGGATAAAGAAAGATGCGAAGGCTTTAGCACTTATTAATTTAAGCGTCTCGCAAAGTCAATTAAATCACATAAAGAAGACTAACACGGCAAAAGAGGCCTGGGATAAACTCCAAGGGATATTTGAATCGAAAGGGCCAGTACGAAAAGCTACGTTGTATCGGGAATTATTACGTATGACGAAGCAGCCGGACGCGACGATGACGCAATACGTGAGTGATTTCGAACATAAGGCTGAACAATTGGAGGCTGCAGGAATCAAACTTCCCGATGATCTCCTGTCGATAATGTTGTTAGCTTCATTACCGGCAAAATACGATAACTTTAGCGTCGCCATAGAATCACGTGACGAAGTGCCAACGCTCGAATATCTCAAGACAAAACTCAAGGAAGAGGAAGCGAGACAGAACGAACGGGACGCCAAGGCAGCCGATCGCGAGGAAGATAAAACAGAGGCGTTTGCAACAAAACACGACGGTAACAAGGACAGACAAACGCATACGAATAATAAACAAGCTAAACCGAACAATACGAAGTACAAAGGAAAGTGCTATAATTGTGGCAAACTAGGCCATATAAGCCGGTATTGCAAATCGAAAACAAAGCGGAAAAATTTTGTGGATGCAATGACGGCAATTGCATGTAATACGGAAGTCACAAAGCGTGATATTTGGTGTCTTGACAGTGGTGCTACCAGGCACATGTGCAGCTCGAGAAATAAATTTAGTGTTTTAGAGCGTGATGCATCAACCAATGTATATACTGCGGCAGATCAGTGCGTTAAATCTAGAGGAGAAGGAAAAATCAATCTAAGTGTGAAAGCAAATTTAAAGGACACAAATACAGTAAAGTTAAGTAACGTCATTTATGTGCCGGAACTAAGAAACAATTTACTATCGGTCTCAGCTATTACAGATAAAGGTTATCATGTGAAATTTGGCCCAAAAGGTGCGTGTGTAAAACGAGCAAATGGAACTACGGCGTTAACGGCAACCAAGAAGGGACAGTTGTATTTAGTGAATGAAACAAGTGATCACACGTTGCTTACAAACGATGTAAAAGATAACCTGTTGAGGTGGCATCAACGTTACGGACATTTAAATGTGAATGACTTGAATAAACTAAAATCGCACGAAATGGTTGCAGGCATGAACTTGCGGACGGTTGCATCCGAAATACACTGTGAAATATGTCACAGAGGGAAGATCAGCCAACAACCGTACAAACAATCAACGAGTAGATGCAAGGAGAAACTCAACCTTGTGCACTCCGATATTTGCGGCCCTATGAAGACTGAATCGCTGGGTCGAGCAAAGTATTTCGCTACATTTATAGATGATCATACAAGGTATATGGAAACCGTAATGTTACGTCACAAATCAGATATATCTAACGCCTTTAAGAATTATAAGCGTCGAGTAGAAAAGGAAACCGGTTGCCAAATCAAACGATTACGTACAGACAATGCGAAGGAATATTTGTCTAATGAATTTTCAAAGTTTTTAGAAGAGGAAGGTATAACCCACCAACTAACTGTGGAATATACGCCACAGCAGAATGGGGTAGCGGAACGCGCTAACCGGACCATCGTGGAAATGGCAAGGTGTATCTTAATGCAAGCGAGCCTGCCGGAAACACTGTGGGGCGAGGCCGTAAACGCAGCGACATATATAAGAAATAGATGTCCAACAAAGGTATTGGGAGATTTCACCCCATTGGAAGCATGGTCAAACAGGAAGCCATACGTGGGATTCCTCAGGATAATAGGAAGCAAAGCGATAGCACTAAATAAAAGAAATAAGCGGGGAAAATTTGAGCCAAAAGGTGACGTATACACTTTAGTTGGTTATGATAACGCGTCAAAAGCATACAGACTTTGGAAGCCTCATACAAAAACAGTAATTAAGGCGCGAGACGTAAGATTCATTGAAGTTGCAGAACCGAATGAAAAATCAAAGCACAACTCGTATGCCAACCCGCTGGATCTATACGGGTCGCACGCAGACCAAACTAACGAAAAAGACGACAAAGAAGATTTTCCTAACGAGGAAGACACTAAAGAAGAATGTCCCGACGAAGAAGACAATATAGAAGGATGTCTTAGCGAAGAAGATGACAAAAAATCTGTGAAGATCCGATAAATGAGTGGCAAACGGTAAAGCGTGGACGTGGAAGACCGAGAATCCAAAGAACAGGTAACGCAGGAAGACCAAGAAAACTCTTCAAGACAATTGCAGGAACGTCTGAAGACCCAGCAGACGTGAATGAAGCATTGAAGCGAGAGGACTCGGATTACTGACTAGAAGCGATGGAAGTGGAACACGACACACTATTGAGAAACAACACATGGATGTTGGTCCCGAGGCCAAAGGATAAAAATGTTCTCACAAATAAATGGGTATTCAAAACAAAAGACCGTGAGGACGGTCTCGTATTATACAAAGCTAGACTTGTAGCATGCAGCCATACCCAACGAAAGGGAATAGACTATGAGGAGGTATTTTCTCCGGTTGCCCGGTATGAAACCATAAGGATACTTCTAGCGATGGCTGTAAATGAAGGGATGCACGTCCACCACATGGACGTCGTATCGGCGTACGTTCAAGGTGAGCTAGCTGACGAAACGTACATGAAACAACCCGAATTATTTGTGAAGCGTGGTGATGAAGACAAGGTATGTAAGTTGATAAAGCCTCTATATGGTCTCAAGCAATCGGGTCGTGAGTGGTATAAGAAATTGGATAAAAGTGTCATAGTACACGGCGCACGACGCACGGAAGCAGATCCATGCGTATACGTATATGAAAGCGAGGAAGAACGTGTGATTATGATTATTTATGTCGACGATCTACTGCTGGCTTCAAAAAGCATGAAGAAACTGAATGAAGTGAAATCCTCGCTAAAACGAGAATTTGAGATGACGGACATGGGACCTGTTAAGAATATCCTGGGTATAAATATTAAAAGAAATGGAGACATTGGTGCAATCACACTTTCTCAACAAAAATATGTTGAAGAACTAATAAAGAGGTTCAACATGCAAGACGCAAAAGTTGTGTCAACCCCGATAGAATCGAACACAAAAGTTTCAAAAGAAATGGGTCCACAAAATGACGAAGAAAGAAGAGACATGGAGAAAAGACCATACAGAGAACTCGTCGGAGGATTAAATTATCTCGCTAATGCATCCCGACCGGATATCGCTTTTGCGGCTTCTACCCTTAGCCGATTTAACTCGAACCCAGGAAAGGCGCATTGGGACTTAGCGAAAAGAGTACTCAGGTATCTGAAAGCTACCTCGAACTATGGAATAAAATATCAAAAGAACAACGAAAAACTCGTAGCGTATTCGGACTCTGACTGGGGAGGCGACGTGGACGATCGTAAATCGTGCACCGGTAACGTGTTAATATTAGCCGGTGGACCAGTCAGCTGGAAGTCGAAGAAGCAGAAGTCAGTATCACTATCAACGATGGAAGCGGAATATGCAGCGTTAGCGGAAGTGACTAAAGAGGTAGTGTACATGAAAAGACTGTTAACTCACATGGGATTTAAAGACTATGTAAAAGCTCCCATCGCGGTGTTGTGTGACAATCAGAGTGCCATAGAGCTAGCAAAAAATGCTACATTTCACAAGCGGAGCAAGCATATAGACATTAGTTATCACTATACGCGAGAGATTGCCGAAAAGGGTGAGATAAAAATTAGTTATATAAAGAGTGAAAATATGATAGCGGACATTTTTACAAAACCCTTGCCTAGAGTTAAGTATTCCAAATGCATGTGTATGTTGGGGTTAAAGAAAGAAATTTAAAGTTTGGTGACCGATATCGATAGAGGAAGTGTTGGATCGATGGGATCGATGTCGGTCTACCGTATGTGTGTGTGTGTGTGTGTGTGTGGGTGCGTTGCGCGGCGACGCTG
>NW_017104368.1:4709-6663 GCF_001263275.1 Habropoda laboriosa
CGAACTCCTGCCATTTTTCTGTCAACTGGAAACCCTCATAACAAAAGAAAATTTTGAAAATTTCTGAACATTCGCCGACAGTGTTATGCACCAACGCGAACAAGAAGAAAAACAACAACAAAAGACGTGACCACAGAGAAACACAACGTGCACCAATATACCATCATACGGAAACAAAAGCACCGATCGAACAGACAGACAACAAAAAGAAAACAAAAATAACGCAGCAAAGCCACGACAAAACCGCCTTCTCTGGAGCAGGATAGTTTGCTCTAACTAATTGAATTGATTAGATTAATTAAATTAATTAAGTTAATTAAACTAATTAATTAGATGAGTTAATTGGAGTAGCTTAATTGAGTTAGCTGTCAGATACTCCACAATGGACGCGCGTTTCCACGCTCTCTCCCGCGCGCTCTCTCTCTCACCCTCTCTCTTTTTCCCCCCTCTCTCTCTCACTCTCTCTCTTTCCCACTCTATATTACACACATTCAATCACCTTCCCTCCCTGTCTCCTCTTCTGCAATAATATGCATGCATCCCACAGGAACTCCCTAACAAACACAGACTCCGAACGCAATAACGCAATACAGCTTCCTTTTTTTTTTAAGATCCAAGGCTGAGCGCAAGCTGGTGACTCCACCTCCTCGTGGTCCCCGCTGGGCAACGTTTTTCCGGTGAATGAAGGGCTTGCCAGTCTTTCTTCCTAGTGATCCTTAAGTGGTGAAGAGGGGTTTTTCCAAGCACCGCCGCATCAAAAACCTGTATGCGTGACTCTTCGCAGTGGTTAGAAACGCTACCCCACCACCGTTGTAATAGGCCCAGCCTGAAACAACAGAGCGAGTTCAGCTCCAAGAAGCTCGATGCGACACTAACTGTCCGCTTAACCCTGGAAGTGTGTGCTAGTGATGGCACAGCTGAACATTGATCGCTAAACGTAGAATTATGGCAGATCTGCTCAATGGGTGTTGTCACGTGGTCGCTTTCAAGTAGCTTGTGTGTTCGGCTCCCAATTGCACGTGCAAGCTCGTGGTATTTTAATATACCTCGGATTTGCACGCCTGCACGGTCGAGTTTTCACGTCGCTCCTCGAACTACCGCGATTTCCAAATTGTCCGCTCAACCCTATGCCCGCAGGACTCCATCATAGGTCCTGCGGCTTGGAATTGGTATATGGATGCCCTTCTGAACACATTGAATGTAAATATACCAAATGAAGATGTCGAAGCTGTCGCGTATGCCGACGACTTAGCTATTCTGATAAAAGGAAATTCACGGAGAGAGGTGGAGGATCTTGGAGGCAAGTCTATAGAAATCTTAGATAAATGGTACATAGATCACAAACTGAAAATATCTATGGCCAAAAAGCCAGATAAAGCTAGATAAAGAGAGGATGCCTAGAATCAAATTAAATAATATAAATGTCAAGTATAAGAATCAGATAAAGTACCTAGGCATAATTATCGACGATCGCCTAAACTTTATATCGCATGCGAAATATCTAAGGGACAACTGACTAAGTTTGTCATGACAATCAGAAGAGTCGCGAAAGAAGAATGGGGCCTAAAAAGGCATATTGTTGAGACAATGTACAGGGCGGTCGTTATCCCAATAGCAACGTATGCGTCATCAGTTTGGTATGATAAGATGGGACACACAATAGTAATAAGATAACTTTTGGCAGCACAAAGATCAATTTTATTAGTAATTACACGAGCATGCAGAACCGTTTCAACGGCTGCACTACAAGTATTAAGTGGCTTAATGCCCATTGATCTAGCAATAGTTAGACAAGGTTTGCTTAATAAAGTTAAAAGAAATAATACTATATCCTGGAACAGTTACAATTTTAGAAAAAAGGACAACCCTTCAGACATAGACCTGACAGAAGAAATTGAACATATCGAAACAGAAATTTATTCTCAATGGCAGACACGATGGAACGGCGAAGTAC
>NW_017104369.1:0-2734 GCF_001263275.1 Habropoda laboriosa
GCGTCCAATATGCATAGCAGCACCGTACGCCATTTAGAGGACGAGTATCGTCCCAGTATGATATGCGAAGGTCGCGAAGAAATACTTTAACCACGTGCGACTTTATACTCGTATATTCGCTTCGTTTAACAGCAAGACCGGAACCGTTTGAGCTTTGATTAATAAAGCACACCATTGTATTCGGTATCAAAAAATGGTAAGATTTCGTTGGTCACTTTTAGTTTTAGGAATTATTATTAATGTCGAAATATATAGTCATCTGTATTTGCCCCCACCATCGTAGTTCTTAGATTCGACGCCGTCGTCAAGAATGCATAGCAGAATCGTACTCCATTTCGAGAACTAGTATCGTACCGGTACGTTACGTGAAAATCGCAAAGAAATAATATCTCCATGGGCGACGTTATATGTGTATATTCGCTTCGTTCAACAGTAACACAGGAAACGTTTGAGCTTTTGAAAAAACGAACCACACTTTTGTATTCGGTACCAAAAAAAGGTAAGGTTTCGTTGGGAACTTTTATTTATTGCAATCATTTCTAAAGACGAAGTATTTAATTATTGGTAATTTCCCCCACATCGTAGTTCGAAAATTCGACGCCAGCGTCCAATATGCATAGCAGAACCGTAGGCCATTTAGAGTAAGAAAATCGTCCCAGTATGTTTTGCGAAGGTCGCGCAGAACAAATATAACCATTTGCGACGTTGTATGTGTATATTCGCTTCGTTTAACAGTAACACGGGAACTGTTTGAGCTGTTGAAAAAACAAACCACAAATTTGTATTCGGTACCGAAAAAAGGTAAGATTTCGTTGGTCACATTTAGTTTGAGGAATTATAATTAACATAGAAATATTTAATTATCTATGTGTACCCTCACAACGTAGTTTCGAAAATACGGCGCCGATGTTCAGAATGCATAGCAGAATCGTACCCCAATTAAAGTCCGAGTATCGTACCGGTATATTATGCGAAAATATCGAAGAAATACTATCTCCATGCGCGACGTTAAATATGTATATTAGCTTGGTTTAAGGGTAACACGCGAACGGTTTGAGCTACTCAAAAAACAATCCACAACTTTGTATTCGGTACCAAAAAGAAAGGTATGATTTGGTTGGTCACATTTAGTTTTAGGAATTATTTTTAAAGTCGAAACATTTAGTTATCTGTATTTGCCCCCACCATCGTAGAGAGAAAATTCGACGCCAGTGTCCGGAATGCATAGCAGAACCGTACGCCATTTAGAGGACGATAATCGTCCCAGTATGATATGCGAAGGTCGCGTAGAACTACTATAACAAGGTGCGTAGTCATAGGTGTATATTCGCTTCGTTTAACAGTAACACGGGAACCGTTTGAGCTATTGAATAAATAAACCACACCTTTGTATTCGGTATCACAAAAAGGTAAGATTTCGTTGGTCACATTTAGCTTTAGGAATTATTATGAACGTCGAAATATTTACTTATCTGTATATTCCCCCACCATCGTAGTTCTTATATTCGACGCCGACCACCAGAATGCATAGCAGAATCGTACTCCATTTAGAGTCGCAGTATGATATGCGAAGGTCGCGTAGAACTACTACAACAAGGTGCGTAGTCATAGGTGTATATTCGCTTGGTCTAACAGTAACACGGGAACCGTTTGAGCTTTGAATAACAAAGCACACATTTGTATTCGGCATCAAAAAATGGTGAGATTACTTTGGTCACATTTAGTTTCAGAAATTATTGTTAAAGTCGAAATATTTAATTATCTGTATTTTCCCCCACATCGTAGTTCGAAAAACACAGGAACCGTTTGAGCTATTGCAAAAACAAACCACACTTTTGTATTCGGAACCATATAATGATAGGGTTTCGTTGGTCACATTTAGCTGAAGGAATTATATTTACAGTTGAAATATTTAATAATCTATATTTGTGCCCACCAGCGTAGTTCGAAAATTCGACGCCACGTCCAGAATGCATAGCGGAATCATACTCCATTAGAGTACGAATATCGCTGCAGTAGGTTATGTTAAAGTCGCGAAGGACTACTATCGTCTAGCCGACGTAATAGGTTTATATTCGTTTCGTTTAACGGTAACACGGGAACTGTTTGAGCTATTGAAAAAACAAATCACAAATTTGTATTCGGTACCAAAATATGGTAAGATTTCGATGGTCACATTTAGTTTTAGCAATTATCTTTACGTCGAAATATTTAATTATCTGTTGTTTCCCCCACACCGTAGTGAGAAAATTCGACGCAGATATCCAGAGTGCATAGCAGAATCGTACTCCATTTCGAGTACGAGATTCGTACTGATACGTTACGTGAAAATCGCGAAGAAATACCATCTCCAAGGCCGACGTTGTATGTGTATATTCGCTTCGTTTGACAGTAACACGGGAACCGTCTGACCTATTGAAAAAACAATCCAAACCATTGTATTCGGTATCAAAAAATGGTAACATTTCGTTGGTCACATTTACTTTTAGAGAATTTATATTAACGTCAAAGAATTTAATTATCTGTATTTTCCCCCACCAGCGTAGTTCGAAAATTCGACGCAACGTCCAGAATGCATAGCGGATTCAAACACCACTAGAGTACGTATATCGCAGCAGTATATTATGTGAAAGTCGTGAAGAACTACTATCGCCTAGCCGACGTTATATCAGTATAATCGCTTCGTTTAGCAGAAACACGGCAACCGTGTGTGATAATGAAGATCGAAGCCCGC
>NW_017104370.1:0-247 GCF_001263275.1 Habropoda laboriosa
TGCTTTGTTATGCAAAGCTCAAACGGTTCCGGTGATACTGTTAAACGAAGCGAATATACACCTTTAACGTCGGGTAGGCGGAAGAAGATCTTCGCGACTTTCACATAACAAACTGCGGCGATATTCGTACTCCAAATGGTATTTGATTCTGCTGTGCATTCAGGACATCGGCGCCGAATTTTCGAACTACGGTGTGGGGGAAAAACAGCTAATTAAATATTTCGACGTTAATAATAAATCCTAAAAC
>NW_017104371.1:0-281 GCF_001263275.1 Habropoda laboriosa
CCGAGCGCACACCTAAATTAGGTGGAGTGGGGCTCTCAAACTTATATGTAGGAATATTTACAGTGTCGAACGCTTGCGTGAGAGTTTTCAACGAGATAAAAGTTTTTACAATTTAATCCATACAGTGTCTTGATGAGATTAATGTCTCCCAATGACAGCCTAACAAAGCTATTCTAATATGGGCCTAATGCGGTTGGTCTCATTGGATAGTCATTGGAAAAGCCTAATGCGGCCCTAACGCAGCTTTCCCAATTAGGCGGTCGTGAATATTCCGCGTTACA
>NW_017104372.1:0-763 GCF_001263275.1 Habropoda laboriosa
AAAAAAAAAAAATAACCTGATGCAGGTCACTGGAATAAGAAAGAGTGGTTGATATGTGATATTCGAGTGTAATAACGGTTAATTTAATTTTTTGTTGATACAGAGGTAGCAATAAATAAAGTAACATTCGTAAAAGCAGTGGTTGACATTGCAGTGATTAATAACAGTTAATTAGTTGATGGCATATATTTTAACAGATGGTATGCATGTCTGATTGAACAAATTAACAGTGGTTGTTATTAAACACGTGCTCTTTATTATAAAAAAAGCAAACTAATCTGATGCCGGACTCGGGAGATTGAAACAGTGGTTGGTATGTGTTATTAGAGTGAAATAAGGCATAATTTAATTTTTGTTGATAAAGAGGCAGCAATAAAACAAGTAAGAGTCCTAAAAGCCGACGTTGACATTGCAGTGGTTACTAACAATTAATTAGATGTTGGCGTATATTTTAAACGCTGACATGCATGTCTAGTTGAACAAATTAACAGTGGTTGTTATTAAACTCGAGAGAGTTGTTATAAAAAAAACAAACTAACCGGTCACTGGAGCAAGAAACAGTGGTTGATGTATGATATTCGAGTGCAATAACGGTTAATTTAATTTTTTGTTGATAAAGAGCTAGCAATAAATAAAGTAACTGTCCTCTAAGCCGCGGTTGACGTTGCAGTGATTAATAACAATTAATTAGTTGATGGCTTATATTTTAGTCGATGGTGTGCATGTCTGATTGAACATATTAACAGTGGTTATTATTAAACAC
>NW_017104373.1:0-250 GCF_001263275.1 Habropoda laboriosa
CCGTGTGAGATATTGAAGAACCAAGCACACCTTTATATTCGGGATCAATAAATTCTAAGATTTATTGTATATATTTAGCTGATGGAATAATATTTAAAGTCGAAGTATTTAATAATCTGTATCATCCCACCATCGTAGTTCTTATATTGGACGCCGCCCTCCAGAATGCATAGCAGAATCGTACTCTATTTAGAGTTCGAGTATCGCCGCAGTATGTTATGTTAATGTCGTGAAGAACTACTATCGCCTA
>NW_017104374.1:0-536 GCF_001263275.1 Habropoda laboriosa
TTCGCCACGTTGTTGTTCGAAAATTCGACGCCGGCGTTCAGAATGCATTGCAGCATCCTACATCATTTAGAGTACAAGCGTCGTACCGGTACGTTACGTGAAAATCGCCAAGAAATACTATCCCCAAGGGAGACGTTATATGTGTATATTCGCTTCGTTTAACAGTAACACGGCAACCGTGTGAGATATTGAAGAACCAAGAACACCTTTATATTCGGAATCAAAAAATTGTAAGATTTCATTGGTCACATTTAGTTTTAGCAATTATTTTTACGTCGAAATATTTAATTATCTGTTGTTTCTCCCACATCGTAGTTCGAAAATTTGACGCCGATGTCCAGAATGCATAGCAGAATCATACTACATTTCGAGTGCGAGAATCGTCCCAGTATGATGTGCGAAGTTCGCGGAGAACTATTTTAATCATGTGCGACGTTTTATGTGTATATTCGCTTCGTTGAACAGTAACACGTGAACCTTTTGAGCTATTGAAAAAACAAACCACACCTTTGTGTTCGGTATCAATGAAGGGTAAG
>NW_017104375.1:0-800 GCF_001263275.1 Habropoda laboriosa
GCCTCCCGCAGCGGCGACCGCCTCCGCGACCTCCTGGGCGCTGGCGGAGATGTCCAGTCCGCGAATTCTTATCTCCGCCCTCTTTGTGGGGCAGGCGACTTTAATCCCGCTTCCTTGTAGCGCCTCCGCCATCCTCACTCGAAGCGCCTCCGCCTTCGCAGCATTCTCCGGTCCCGTCACCTCGAGGACCATGCTCCCCGTCGCTCCTCTTCTGTGTTTCAGGTTTTCTATCCCGATATCCCGGAGGTTCACGCTGCTGCGGACGCTTTTCATGGCGTCCGCGTACGTTACTGGAACCTCCGGCGGGATAGTCAACGTTACCGCTGCCGTCCGCGGAGCTCTCGCGAGCCGCGGTTGCTGCTGTTGTGGCGCTCCTCCTGGCTTCTGCTGCTGCTTCTTCTGCGGCTCTGTGGTCGCCGCCTTCAGCGCCCTCGCCTCCCTCCTCCCAACCACTTTCGCCCAGGTGTTCTCCTGCGGCGGAGGGGCGGGGTTCTTCACCGACGCGGTCTGGCGCGCGTCGGCGGATTCCTCTTTTTTGCTCTCCTCGTGTGTCTTCCTCTTCTTGGCAGCTTCCGGGCGTTCCGTCGTCGTTCCCGCCTCCGCTTTCTTTTTCTCCTGGGCGGATTTAGCACCCAGGGACGGCCTCGCGGTTCTTCCGGGGAACAGCTCCTCCCGGAAGTTGTTCAGCTTCTTCTCCATCATTTCCGCCATCAGGCGGATCATCCTCTCCTCCCTGTCCTGTTCGGCGGGTGGGGCGGCGACCACCTTCGCCGGCCTGGGTGGAGGCATCGCCTCCTCCG
>NW_017104375.1:1229-2922 GCF_001263275.1 Habropoda laboriosa
TTGCCGCTGGCGGGGTGGTGTTCCGCCCGGCGTTTCCCTCCCGTGCTCTCGCCCGTGGGTGCGACGAAGTCGTCGTCCTCGTCGGAGTCAGAGAAAATACTTCTCCTCGTGCTGCAGCTCATGCTGCTACTCCTCGACGAGACCGACGACGACCTCGATCCTCTCTTCGCGGTGTTCCGCGGAACCTCGCGCGTCGACGGTGTGCGGAAAAGCTCCGGTTCCGCCGACATCTCGCTCCTCCCGGCGTCGATCTGGATAATCTCCAGTTGGCTGGTTTTAGCGGTGCTGCTGCTAGCGGCCGCACCGGCAGAGCCCGCCTCCCTCGTCCTCTCTTTGCTGTTTTTGTGCTGCTTCGACATAGTCGCAGCAGCCCTCGTCTTCTTTCCCGTTTATCTGCGGGTACACGATTTAATTAGAACTAGTTATTTTCTAGTGACTTTCCTGGTGACCTCCGGAAATGCCCGGGGCCCAAGGGCGGCTAGGGTGGTCCTGAGCACGGGCCCCAGCGCCACCTTCGCCGCGCGGTCGCCTCGCAAAGCCTCGCTGTCACTCGAATGTTTCCGCTGAATTAATCGTGTTTCCGCCTCCGGTTGTTGCTCGCTCCTCTCGTCCCCCGCTCACTTCCCCGTCGTACACGTACAGTGTCCGCGTATCTCCGGGAGGGTGTTGCTGGAAAATACAACTAAATTAGTTTCCCTTCGGGAAAGAAAAAAGTTTTCCTCGCGCCGGGCGCCCGTTCGCTTGGGTGGTCCTGAGGTCGACCCCCAGCGCCACCGTCTCCGCGCGGTCACTCCCGGAACTGTTTTCCGCACACTTTTCGACGTATTTTCGTTCGAAATATTCACCGATTTCACTGTTTCTCCCGCCCGCGTGCTTCCGGGCAGCCGCCCTACACTCCCGAACGCACTTCAGCACTTGAAATTGTATTTGCTCACTCGCACTGTGTCACTAGTGTCACTAGGCGGCGGCCATCTTTCCCTCGCTTGGTGGAATTTTCGAAGTATTTTCGAAATATTGTCCTCCCCCAATTATTGTTTTTCTCGCGATTTCTTTCTTCGGGGTGATAGCCCCTCGCCAAAACCGCGTTCCACCACTCGCAACACCGGTTCGAGGAAAACTTTTCGAAATATTAACGAAGATTGTTCTCCCCCAGATCTGGTTCTTCTCTCGTTCTCTATCTTCAGGGCGCTAGTCCCTTGCTAGAGAGCCCGCACGTCCACCCACAGCACAGGTTCCGCCCTAGTGAAAATTCCCTAGTGAAAAGTCCCCAGCGTCACTGGACGGCGGCCATTTCCGTCGCTTCCCTCGATTCTTCGAAGTATTGCTCGCGAATGTTTGTTTCTGGATCTTGATGTTTTCCGGCTCAAACTTGTTCTGGGCAATAGCCCTCCACCTGAAACACAATCACCAGCACTCACACTCGCCTCCCACTCACACACAACGAGCAGCAGGCTGCGGCGTGTCGCGGCTTCGCCGTGGCGTCCGAAGAGACGCTAACGCTTCCGTCGCAGATCCTCGCTGTTTCCTCCAACCGATTTCCTCGATTTAGCTCTCGTTGGAATCCTTGTCGCTGGTTCTTACTCCAGGGCACAAATTTCCTCTCGGGCCGATGATTTTGCCGTCACAATTGATTTCCTCAGCGGAGCGACTCGTGGCACGTCCTTTCCATTCGGCGCCATCTTGGAACTCCCAA
>NW_017104376.1:0-800 GCF_001263275.1 Habropoda laboriosa
GCCTCCCGCAGCGGCGACCGCCTCCGCGACCTCCTGGGCGCTGGCGGAGATGTCCAGTCCGCGGATCCTTATCTCCGCCCTCTTCGTGGGGCAGGCGACTTTAATCCCGCTTCCTTGTAGCGCCTCCGCCATCCTCACTCGAAGCGCCTCCGCCTTCGCAGCATTCTCCGGTCCCGTCACCTCGAGGACCATGCTCCCCGTCGCTCCTCTTCTGTGTTTCAGGTTTTCTATCCCGATATCCCGGAGGTTCACGCTGCTGCGGACGCTTTTCATGGCGTCCGCGTACGTTACTGGAACCTCCGGCGGGATAGTCAACGTTACCGCTGCCGTCCGCGGAGCTCTCGCGAGCCGCGGTTGCTGCTGTTGTGGCGCTCCTCCTGGCTTCTGCTGCTGCTTCTTCTGCGGCTCTGTGGTCGCCGCCTTCAGCGCCCTCGCCTCCCTCCTCCCAACCACTTTCGCCCAGGTGTTCTCCTGCGGCGGAGGGGCGGGGTTCTTCACCGACGCGGTCTGGCGCGCGTCGGCGGATTCCTCTTTTTTGCTCTCCTCGTGTGTCTTCCTCTTCTTGGCAGCTTCCGGGCGTTCCGTCGTCGTTCCCGCCTCCGCTTTCTTTTTCTCCTGGGCGGATTTAGCACCCAGGGACGGCCTCGCGGTTCTTCCGGGGAACAGCTCCTCCCGGAAGTTGTTCAGCTTCTTCTCCATCATTTCCGCCATCAGGCGGATCATCCTCTCCTCCCTGTCCTGTTCGGCGGGTGGGGCGGCGACCACCTTCGCCGGCCTGGGTGGAGGCATCGCCTCCTCCG
>NW_017104376.1:1283-5089 GCF_001263275.1 Habropoda laboriosa
AGCTCCAGCTGCCTCTCCTTCGCCCGGTTGTACCGCTCTATCTCTTTCGCTCGGTCTTTAAATTCGCCCGACGTGATGGGGCGTCCTCTTTTGGTGCTGCCGCTGGCGGGGTGGTGTTCCGCCCGGCGTTTCCCTCCCGTGCTCTCGCCCGTGGGAGCGACGAAGTCGTCGTCATCGCTGGAGTCGGAGAATATGCTCCTCCTCGTGTTGCAGCTCATGTTGCTACTCCTCGACGAGACGGACGACGACCTCGACCCTCTCTTCGCGGTGTTCCGCGGGACCTCACGCGTCGACGGAGTGCGGAAAAGCTCCGGTTCCGCAGACCTCTCACTCCTCCCGGCGTCAATCTGGATGATTTCCAGTTGACTGGTGCTGGCGACGCTGCTGCTAGTGGCCACACCGGCAGGGCTCGCCTTCCTCGTCCTCTCTTTACTGGTTTTGTGCTGCTTCGACATAGTCGCAGCAGCCCTCGTCTTCTTTCCCGTTAATCTGCGGGTATACGATCAAATCAGTTCTAGTTACTTTCTAGTGACTTTCCTGGTAACCTCCGGAAATGCCCGGGGCCCAAGAGCGGCTAGGGTGGTCCTGAGCACGGGCCTCAGCGCCACCTTCGCCGCGCGGCCGCCTCGGGAAACCTCGCTGTCACTCGGTTGTTTCGCTTAACAAATCGTGTTTCCGCCTCCGGATGTTGCTCCTCTCGTTCCCCGATCACTTCACCGTCGTACACGTACAATGTCCGTGTATTTCCGGGAGGGTGATGCTGGAAAATACAACAAAGTTAGATTCTCGGGGGGAAAAAGTTTTTTCCCTCGCGCCGGGCGCCCGTTCGCTTGGGTGGTCCTGAGGTCGACCCTCAGCGCCACCGTCGCTGCGCGGTCGCTCCCGAAACTGTTTTTCACCACGCGCACTTTCGGTGTATTTCGTTTAAAATATCCCCCGATTTCCGCGTTTCTCACGTCCGCGTGCTTCCGGGCAGCAGCCCTTCACCACCGACCGCACTTCCCCACGCGAAGCAGTAATTTTTCACTCGCGCACCACACTAGAATCACTAGACGGCGGCCATTTTCCCTCGTTCGGTGAAATTTTCGAAGTATTTTCGGAAAATTCTGCTCCTCCCCTAATTGTTTTTCTCGCGTTTTCTTTCTTCGGGGTGATAGCCCCTCACCAGAAAACGCGTTCCACCACTCGCAACCCTGGTTGGAGGAACCCCTTCGAAGTATTCTCCAAAAAACTTCCTCCCCCAGATCTAGTTTTTCTCGCGTTTTCTACCCTCAGGGCGCTAGTCCCCTGCCAGAAAACACGCACGACCACTCGCGACACTAGTTTCGCCCAGGCAAAATGTCACTGGAGTCCCTAGGCGTCGGCCCGCTTTCCTCGCTCGGAATTTTCGGAATATTTTCCCGTTTTCGTTTTCCACCCGTTTAAATGTTTTTCGCTTTTCCTTGCTTCGGGTGGCTAGCCCTTGGCCAGAAATCGCGAATCACCACCCGCGGCACTGGTTTCGCACTAGCAGAAAATTCCCCAGCGTCACTGGACGGCGGCCATTTCCGACGCTTCCTTCGAATCTTCGAAGTATTGTTCGTAAATGCTTGTTCCTGGATCTTGTTGTTTTTAGGCTCAAAATTGTTCTGGGCTGTAGCCCTCCACCTAAAACACCGTCACCAGCACTCACACCCACTTCCGACTCGTACACACCGAGCAGCAGGCTGCGGCGTGTCGCGGCTTCACCGTGGCGTCCGAAGGGACGCTAAGGCTTCCGTCGCTAATCCTCGCTGAATTTTCCAGCCGATTTTCTCGATTTTAGTCTCGATGGAATCCTGGTCGCTGGTTCTTACTCCAGAGCACGAATTTCCACTCGGGCCGATGTTTTTGCCGTCACAAAAGACTTCCTCAACGGAGCGACTCGTGGCACGTCCTTCCCATTCGGCGCCATCTTGGAACTCCACCTTCGCCAACCTAACCGGGCGGAGGCGCGCCTCCACCCCTTCGCGTTCTCTCCGCGGCACCGGGGAGTCGTGCCCGATGCCGCACGTCGCGGTGCCGCGTGCAATGGGGAGATCCGGGCCCCCTCCCGAAACTCCCCGCGGTCCAGAGACGCCTGTTGGAGGAGAGATTTCTCTCTCCTCGTCCTGCGTCCATTCTTCGGCGGGTTGCTCCGCTACGGCGGCGCGGTGTTGCGGCGCCTCCTTCCTCCCCGTGGTCGAGCCGGAACGGTTCGTCTTCTTCTTCGGAGCGGGTCGTTCCTCTCCCGATCCCGCTCCGCTGCTTCTTTCGTGGACATCACTTCTTCGCAGAATGCCGCCACTGCGGTCCATTCCCTCTCCCCTGAGAGCATCGCGGCGATTATCGCCGCCGGGGAGAGATCCCATCCGATCACATGCTGGAGATCTCTTCTCTGTCCGTGGAACGCCGGGCACTCTTCCAGCGTGTGTTGCGCGGTGTCCTCTTCCGTCCCACCGCAGTGGTGGCATTCTGCCGTGTCTTCCCGTCCTATTCGACGCAGATACGCCCCGAAGCAGCCGTGCCCCGTGAGTATCTGCGTCATCCGGTAGGTGAGCCTTCCCCGCTTCCTGCCGATCCACCTCTCGAAAACCGGCAGGATCGCCCCCAGGGCGCGTGAATCGGCGGAGGCAGCAAGGCGGCGCCTCCACTCCTCCATCGCGCGCCTGTTGACGTGGCGCTTCAGCTCGGCTTTCCTGTTCGTCCAGTCTGGCGGGGCTGCCCCTCCCCGACGGAGCTCCAGGAGACGCCGGTAGATGTAAGCGTCTCCTTCCGCCTGGAGGTCGAATGGCATCAACCCCGCCAGCACCGTCGCCGCCGCGTGGGACGTCGTACGGTACGCGCGCGCGACTCTAACCGCCATCCTTCTCTCCACGCGTCGCAGCAGATCCTTGCTACGGCGATTGACGGCCAGGTCGCGCGCCCAGACAGGCGCACCGTACAGCGTCATGCTTCTCGTGACGCCCACGTAGAGGCGACGAACTCTCTCCTCCGGTCCCCCGAGGTTCGGCAGCAATCTTCCCATTGCCACGGCCGCCTTGTCGACTCGGGGAACCAGCCGATCGAAATGAGCGCCGAAACGCCAGCGGGAGTCGAGGGTGAGACCCAGGTACTTTAGGGTCGTTCCCACCTCGACATCCGCCCCACCTACCAGCAACCGGGAGCTGGGCGGCACTCCCTGCCGAGGGCCGAAGAACCAGACGGCCTCGGTCTTACGGGGCGCCACTTCCAGTCCCAGTCGCTCTATCGCCGAAACGACGCAGGCCACTCCAGCCTCCGCCGTCCTCAAGGTCCTCCTCGGGTCACCCCCGGTCGTCAGCACCAGCGTATCGTCCGCGTAGCACGTGACGCTGACGCCGAGGGGAAGAGCCACCCGCAGAACGCTGTCGAAAGCGACGTCCCATAGCAGCGGGCCCAACACCGACCCCTGCGGGACGCCTCTCTCGACGATCTTTTCTCCTCTCGTTCCGTACCGCCCCGGGTACTCCAAGCATCTGCCCCCCAGGTACGACCCGACGATCCTCCTGAGGTAAGGGGGCACTCGGTGGTGGATGAGCGCCCCCCTAATGGCCTCCCAGGGCAGAGAGTTGAACGCGTTGACGATGTCGAGCGACACCGCCAGCGCGACTCCACCCTGGGATACCGACGCGTCCGAGAGGGCGCGGACGCGGTTAATCGCGTCCATCGTCGAGCGTCCCTCTCGGAATCCGAATTGAGCGTCGCTCAAGTCGGGCCCCACGCGGGACAGATGCCTGGTGAGGCGGGCAGCGATGACGCGCTCCAGGAGCTTACCCGCCTCGTCCAGC
>NW_017104377.1:0-592 GCF_001263275.1 Habropoda laboriosa
ACTACTATCGCCTAGCCGTCGTTATAGGTGTATATTCGCTTCGTTTAACAGTAACAGGGAAACATTTGAGCTATTGAAAAAAAATCCCCAACTTCATATTCGGTTCCAAAAATGGTAAGATTTCGGTGGTCACATTTAGTTTTAGAAACTATTTTGAGCGTGGAAATATTTAATTATCTGTATTTGCCCCCACCATCGTAGAGAGAACATTCGACGCCGACGTCCAGAATACATAGCAGAACCGTACGCCATTTAGAGTACGAGAATTGCCGCAGTATGTTATCTGATATTCGCGAGGAACAACTATTGCCTAGCCGAGGTTATAGGTGTATATTCGCTTAGTTTAACTGTAACACCGGAACCGTTTGAGCTTAGAATAACAAAGCACACCTTTATATTCGGGGTCGAAAAATTGTAAGATTTCTTTGTATACATCTAGCTGAAGTTTTAAAGTCGAAATATTTAATTATCTGTATTAGCCCCAACCATCGTAGTTCTAAAATTCGACGCCGTCGTCCAGAATACATTGCAGAACAGTACGCCATTTAGAGTACGAGAATTGCCGCCGTATGTTATGTGAAAGTCGCGAAGA
>NW_017104378.1:0-529 GCF_001263275.1 Habropoda laboriosa
ATTCACATATAACGTCGAACACGGTTATAGTTGTTCTCCGCGACCTTCGCATATCATACTGTGGCAATTCTCGTCCTCCAAATGACGAACGGTTCTGCTATGCATTCTGGACACCGGCGTCAAATTTTCGAACTACGATGTGGGAGGAAAATACATATAATTAAATATATCGACGTTAAAAGTAATTCCTAAAACTAAATGTGACCAAAGAAACCTTACCTTTTTTGGGTACCGAATACAAAGTTGTGGATTGTTTTTTGAATATCTCAAACGGTACCCGTGTTACTGTTAAAGGAAGCGAATATACTCATATAACGTCGCGATTGGATATAGTATTTCTCACGATTTTCACGTATCGTACCGGAACGATACTCGTACTCTAAATGGAGAACATTTCTGCTATGCATTCTGAACATCGGCGCCGAATCTGCGATGGTGGTGGCAAATACAGGTAATTAAATATTTTGACTTTAAAAATAATACCTTCGGCTAAATGTATGCAATAAATCTTACTATTTTTCGACCCCGA
>NW_017104379.1:0-318 GCF_001263275.1 Habropoda laboriosa
TAACGACTGTTACTTTATTTATTGCTGCCTCTTTAGAAACAAAAAAATAAATTAACTGTTATTGCACACGAATATGATATATCAACCACTGCTTGTTGCCCCCGTGTCCGGCATTAGGATAGTTTTTTGTTTATAACGACGCGCACATATTTAATAACTACCACTGTTAATTTGTTCAATTAGACATACATGCTATCCAGTAAAATATACGCCATCAACTAATTAATAGTTATTAACCACTGCAATGTCAACCTGTGCTTCTACGACTGTTACTTCATTTATTGCTACCCCTTTATCACAAAAAATTAAATTAACCGT
>NW_017104380.1:0-294 GCF_001263275.1 Habropoda laboriosa
CAGTAACACGGGACCATTTGATCTATTGAAAAAACGGACCACACCTTTTTATTCGGTACCAAAGAAAGGGAAGATTCCGTTGGGGACATTTATTTGTTGGAATTATGTCTAACGACGAAATATTTAATTATTTGTGTTTTCCCCCACATCGTAGTTCGAAAATTCGACGCCGGCGTCCAGAATGCATAGCAGAATCAAACACCTTCTAGAGTACTACTATCGCCGCAGTAGGTTATGTGAAAGTCGCGAAGAAATACTATCTCCAAGCGCGACGTAATATGTGTATATTCGCTT
>NW_017104381.1:0-553 GCF_001263275.1 Habropoda laboriosa
GAATAACAATGCACACGTTTGTATTCGGTATCAAAAAATGGTAAGATTTCGTTGGACACATTTCGTTTTAGGAATTATTGTTAATGTCGAAATATTTAATTATCTGTATTTTCCCACGCCATCGTAGTTCGAAAATACGACGCCGACGTCCAGAATGCATAACAGAATCGTACGCCATTTAGAATATGAATATCCCCGCAGTATGTAATGTGAAAGTCGCGAAGAAATACTACCTCCAAGCGCGACGTTATATGTGTATATTCGCTTCGTTTAACGCTTACACGGCAACCGTGTGAGATATTGGAAAACAAACCATTCCTTTGTATTCGGTACCAAAAAAAGGTATGGTTTCGTTGGGAATATTTATTTGTTGGAATTATTTTCATCGACGAAATATTTATATATTTGCGTTTTCCCCCACATCGTAGTTCGAAAATTTGACGCCGACGTCCAGAATGCATAGTTTTAGAGGACGTGAATCGTCCCAGTATGATATGCGACGGTCGCGAATTACTGCTATAGCCAAGTGCGACTTTATATGTGTATATTCGCT
>NW_017104382.1:0-2577 GCF_001263275.1 Habropoda laboriosa
TCTAGAGACCTAGGTCTAGGAACCCAAATGCAGAGATCCAAACTTATGAATCCCAATCTGAGGGTCCAAATCTGAGAATCCAAGTCTGATATCCAAATTTAGGAGATCAGATCTAGAGACCTAGGTCTAGAAACCCAAATGCAGAGACCCAAATTTATGAGTCCTAATCTGAGGGTCCAGGATTGAGGAGCCAACATGTAAATTGAGAAATTCAAGTTTAACGGAGCAAATCCAGAGATCCAGATCTAGGAGTCCATGTGTAAAAAGCCAAGTTTAGACATCCAAATCAGAGAATCCAAATCTAAAGATACGAATGTATGGACTTCTCTCTCTATTATACTTTTCTGAAGAGTTCCAAGAAGAAAACTAATCTGAAATAGTTAAAGGACAGTCTAGGGTCCCTAACCTCTAAGGAAGCAATCCACAAAAGGCACCACATCACACAGAATAATTCCCTTAGTCCATTTCATCCAGGCCAAGTCAGAGACACGAAATTCCCAGACCAAAGTGACTTTTCTGTCCATTCACTGGTCACTACCTCTCCCAAGAAGCGTCTTTTTTGGTCCAGGCCGGTGATCTTCTAGATTAAACGACAAAAGTCGAAAGGCTAGCTCGCCTAACGTTCCAACAGAAATGCAGTTGGTCTTAAGGCGAACTCTTTCTTTGACCTAAAGGCCGAGTGAACGCAACCAGATTCTATACAGTTTGTCCAGGCTCTGTGGAGCTGCTTAAGCTGTAGTGAAACCTCGCCCGTTTCATTATGCAAATACAGCTTCTACGTTACGCTTATTAATAGACGCACCGTTGAATGGACTACTAAGATGATTACTAAAGATCGTTCGCTCCCTAACGTAGCCGCGGTCTTTGAGAGAAAATGTCCTTTCTCAATTCTATCCTGTGTTTCCTTTACGAGTGCACTCGCGCCAGCAAGAGATTTCAGCCCTGAAGTTCGTGGAAACAGCCCAGGCTACTAAATTCCCAGCACTCTTGTTGTTCAAAATGGCATTACTGTGTCTGCTGGTCTATTCGAGGAGCATTTTAATTCCGTAGCTTGTACAAACCTCTTTGAGATTACGTAGTTTGGCCGGAGGACCCTATAAATTGAATTTTAATGTTTGGTGAAGGAACCATATTTTTCTTTCTTTTTTTTTTTTTTTGTGGATGGTTTTGCCTCTTTAAATTGAATTTCTCGAATCCAGGCGATGATCAGAGGATTTTATTCATTTTTGAAGGATGAAAGGAAGTAGGATTTTCATTGTTTCTTTAGGTTAGGATGGGACTGAATTGTTTTTCTATTTTTCTGCGGTGTAACAGACTATCTAAATTAAGAATAACCTCCAAAATAAAATATACAAATCTTCCTAGCTTCGAATTGAAAGAAATTTTGATCGCTTGATAAAAGTACCATTTCCATATCTCCAAATATAACCAGCGTGGCCATTTCAGTTTCCCTGTTTTTCCTCTGTGCTACAACGAAACATAACCTCCAAAATTAAATCTACAAACCCTCCTAACACGAAACAAACTAGAATTCTCCTTGTTTGACAAGAAGTTTCATTTAAACACCTCTACCCTAATTCCTGATCTCTCTAGAACAAAACCTAACCTCCGAAGTAAAATCTACAAATCCTATTTCGGGAGAAATACCTAATATTCATCGTTTCGCGGAATGCAGCATTGAAATCGTTCACCCTGCACAAAGCCACCTAATTGATACACGAAATCGACGTTCTGCTTTCAGCATATCGGTGATATTCCGAGTGAAATCGGCGAAAGCTGTGAAAATAACGGACGGCAGCCTGCTGAAACGGCTTGGGATCATCGTGATGATATTCAGCGTGTTCCTGAGCATTCGCACGCTAGTTGCACCGCCGGTGGTTATAGTGGCTCGAACGGCAGACGACCTGAAAGCTTATCTGTGCCGGACCGACTGGTGGGATCACAGTTTCACCACACGTGAGTGCTTTAACTCGGCCCAATCACCTGATGCACGCTCCTTTTCACCCCTTACGCCGCCGACCCCCTTCACAAACCCAACGGAACACTTGTTACACTGAGTGGTATCAGTTCGATCGCGAGTCGAAAGGGAGTCAGTGGAATTACCGTGGATTAATTTGCCATTAGATCACAGACTTTTTAATGGAGAGGCTCGTTCAATGGTTAATTCAGACACTTGATTAAAAATTTAGCGTTAAAATAACGAGAGATAGGGGTGGATAATGGTGGGTAGAATTTTAGGATGAGAGGGACAATGATAGAAATTGGCCAATTTTGGAACTGTCTGGCAATGAAAATTTCATACAGGTCGAAGTATTTGAAACATATTTTTTTTTAACTTTATTATTTATTTTCTGCTAAATATATATTTCATTCCAATATTGCCTGCTGTCGCGAGAATGAAAATGGTGAACAAGTTGTGTTAGGTTTCCTGTAGGAACGGTTATTTTCGAGTTGAGGATTTTCGTTTATTGCTTGCACGGGTCTAATTACATCCCGCGAAAGTCACTAGATTTGCAATAGCCTACGAACATACCATAAACCACGAATTTCCGAACGGCACATCTGTATGTAACGGTC
>NW_017104383.1:0-804 GCF_001263275.1 Habropoda laboriosa
ACGCTTTGCAGTGCTACAAACGCCTGTTTTCCCTCTATTTTCCATGTTTCGCCACGTAAAACGGGTTCTAACGAATATAACCTGGACTAATTCTGTTTTCCCGCGACAAACCATGTTTTGCAGTACTGCAATCGAGTGTTTTCTTTTTATTTTGTATGTTTCGCCACGTAAAACGTGTTCTAACGAATGTAAACTGAAATACTGCTGATTTCCCGCGACAGCGCACGCTTTGCAGTGCTACAAACGCCTGTTTTCCCTTTATTTTCCATGTTTCGCCACGTAAAACGTGTTCTAACGAATATAAACTGTACTAATGATAAACTGAAATACTGCTGTTTTCTCGAGACAATCCACGTTTTGCTGTAATGCAGTCGACTGTTTTCCCTTTATTTTGCATATTCCGCCACGTAAATCGTGTTTTAACAAATTTAAACTGAAATACTGCTGATTTCCCGCGACAGCGCACGTTTTGCAGTGCTACAAACGCCTGTTTTCCCTTTATTTTCCAAGTTTCGCCACGTAAAACGTGGTCTAACGAATATAAACTGAAATATTGCTGTTTTCTCGAGACAATCCACGTTTTGCTGTAATGCAGTCGACTGTTTTCTCTTTATTATGCATATTCCGCCAGGTAAAACGTGTTTTAACGATTATCAACTGAAATTATGCTGTTTTCTCGCTACAAAGACGTTTTGCAGTACTCCAACACGATTGTCTCCTCCTTGTTTTGAATATTCCGCCACGTAAAACGTGTTTTAACGAATATAGACTGTAATACTGCTGTTTTCCCGGGACAACTCGCGT
>NW_017104384.1:0-2754 GCF_001263275.1 Habropoda laboriosa
GAAATTAATTCTTATTTCGAGCAGAAAACGACTTTGGAATTTTTGGCCAGTTTCTTAGATAATTCTTGTAAAATGTAATATTAAGAATGACGGAAAAAATGGTACAAAGTAGTTATGGCAATAGAGAAGTTGCGTTTTATATAGCTACGATTTTCTAGTTACCATTAGACGGTAATAAAAATCTGATTTATCGGTTCGATTTCTGTGAATCAAGCAGCAATGTCAGCGGTTTTATTGTGGAATATAGGAATTAAATCGTGTCACGTGAATTTTCGAGTGGAATTTTTCGAGTTACTCCAGATATTCGAGTGGCTGTGTCTGCTTGAATATTCAAGAGTTTGGCTCCGTTCGAATATCCAGTTTCCACAGGGAAACTCGCGACATTTAGGTCACCGATTTGGCTCAAAGTTTGCGCATAGTTAATGCACACCGTGTATAATAATACACCGAAGTCATGTTTTATCGAGCTTATACTGTGCCACTTTTTACACGCAGCTTTGACGGTATGTTTCAAACGTGTACAGCGTGTAAAATGTGAACAAATTGTGAACTCTGAATTTTGAATTAAAAAAAAAAAAATAGAATTCGACGTGTTAATTGTTATACCACGTGATAAGAATAGCGTATTTTATAATAGCGTATATCAACTCGGATAGTTGAGCGACGCTCTCAGACACTCTCAAATTCAATGTCCACTCGCGAGAGATACTCTCGAGAGCAACTCGCGATACTTTCATTCTCAGAAGGACACATAACTTCATGTTTGGCTCGATGTACGTTGAACGACCAGGCCTCGCGTTTCTTATGTTTTCGTGGAAAAGATATCTCGAGTTTCACGCGATGTTATGAGACGAGGAGGTTGTCCTTGTCACCCGTGTAGGGGTGTTTTTCTAAACGTACAGAAATCGGGTAGGGCGATACGTCCTCAGTCAGTGTTTACGAGTCTGTCGAACGAGTGCCTCGACGAACGACGCTTATACCCCGCTCCCGTAGTCTTGTAGGGAATATAGTGCTCTCTCGAACGACGCGGTTTCGATTATACGCGAATTTCCAATCAATTTACATAATTAGCCGTGCTCTCTCGAACGACGCGATTTCGATTATACGCGAATTTCCAATCAATTTACATAATTAGCGTAGCTTTACGATTTTCCTTGTCGCGGCGAATAAGAGAGGTTAGGAAGTGCGTTCGTGTGAACTAATTGTCGCTGCATACGAGAAACAATGGCAGCGGATTCAAATGCACAACCAACAGCCGAACTTGGGAGAAGAATGAAACGATCAGTGTGTCTCTGCGAGCTACGTAACTACAGTTTCACGGTACTTAAATGCGTGAATATTGCAATTGCATAATATCTACATATGTACCTACAGTCGGTCACAAAAAAATCTGCACTATTTAGAATAATGTAAATTTTGAAAAATTGCACCGAACGACTTGAATTCTTTTGAGAAGTTAGAAGAATTAGTGTACTAGATGACGTGTACAAAAAATTTGCAAAAAATTGTAAAGGTCGCTGTTTACAATTTTTTTTATCCGAGCCTGCAATGAAAATTGAAAATTTCATATTCTTTCAAAATTGATAACAGAGATATTTGTCAACTTGTATATAAAAGCAGTAAAATAGATACGAAGAGCTTTGCAACAATATACAATATATAAAAAAAAAAAATAAGGTAACGAAAAATCGGTTGCTTGTGATTTCGATGGTGTACGATGCGTCACGTCATTTACGCGTGCGAATGCGGTCAGTTAAGCTCGGCAAAATGTAACTGTTATACCCGAAAAAATTTACCACCACCGCGCGTGTTTTCAACGTGATATCTATATGCCTTTGAAACTTTTATAGCTGATTGTTTTCCACTCGTTGTGTATTTCGCCAATTCGCCAATGCTTGTTTCTCGTGTATACAATTACATTCGTTATCAGGAATTAGCAGATCGCGTTATCGTTAGTTTTTTTTTTCTTCTTCCAGCATTATTCGTTCAATGAAAAATCACGAGAGGACTTTGAATTTAAATGCTGGTACTTTCCGGAATCCTTATCGTTATGGGTTATTGAATGTTTTTTGCGATAAGTGTAAAATTGTTAAGAGGTATTCTGAAATGAAATTTAAATTTAAATATTATTAAAGTATTGAAGTTTAGTATTGTTATATCAACTAAAATTTTATTCGACGAACTTTATTGATCTGTTTTAAGGTTGTGTGAGATGAATAATTTTTGAAGAGAATACGACTTACTTTTTGTTCAACAAAGGTTTTGTATTTAATTTATTGCTTACTTTTCCCAGAAAATAATTGTGATTTCGATAGTTTTTCATTTTGAATCCTTTCAGTCAGTTCTTCAGATAACTTTTGTAACTTTCTTAGACAATCTTTTATCTCAAATTCAAAATGAAATTAGGTATTTTCAATCTTTTCAATCAAATTAAAAGAAATCAAGATATATAATTTTGCGTGGTGTGTAGTATTGCACGTACATAATGATCATTTCTATTTTAATGAAACTAATCTGATATGATAAAACGATAAGGAACAGATTTAATGGTTGCAGCTGAACACACTTGCAATATTCCATTATTACCCCAAAAACCAAATACAACAACGTTCACACGTTAGATTTTTCAGTGCATAATCAAAACCCCACATTTATTTAGTCCTTCACGATTTAAAAAAATCTCACATTTAAAAACTCACCATCCAACATACTAAAAACTGCAATACTACCTTTAAAAACAGAAGAAAAAAAAAA
>NW_017104385.1:0-232 GCF_001263275.1 Habropoda laboriosa
ACAATACACAGACACAACGTACAACTCACCAAAGTCTCCTTTTAGCCACACACACACACACACACCATACTCATCCGTACATTCTCTCACACACATAGATTCTACATTCCAGTCATTCACAACTACCGCTGCCTTAACAGGCCCATTCTCACACACATACACATCCCATCCCATCGGTAATCCTTTAACCAAACCATTCAAAACATACGGCTCTTGCAACAGTGCCACATTC
>NW_017104386.1:0-491 GCF_001263275.1 Habropoda laboriosa
AGTATTTCAGTTTATATTTGTTAAAACTCGTTTACCGTGGGGAAACATGCAAAATAAAGAGAACTCATATGTGGTCAGTACTGGAAAACGTGATTTGTCGCGAGAAAACAGCAGTATATCAGTTTATATTCATTAGAACTCGTTTTACGTGGCGAAACATGCATAATAAAGAGGAAACAGTCGTGTGCAGTACTGCAACAACGTGGTTTGTCGCGAGAAAACAGCAGTATTTCAGTTTATAATCATTAGAACTCGTTTTACGTGGCGAAACATGCATAATAAAGAGCAAACAGTCGTGTGCAGTAATGCAAAACGTGGCTTGTCGCGAGGAATCGCGAGAAAACAGCATTATTTCAATTTATATTCGTTAAATATTGTTTTACGTGGCGAAACCTGCAAAATAAAGAGAGAACAGATGTTTGCAGTAGTGCAGAACGTGGTTTGTCGCGAGAAAACAGCAGTATTTCAGTTTATATTCGTTAAAACTCGTT
>NW_017104387.1:0-314 GCF_001263275.1 Habropoda laboriosa
GTCCCCACCATCGTAGTTCGGTAATTCGACGCCGATGTCCAGAATGCAAAGTAGAAACGTACGTCATTTAGAGGACGAGAATCGTCACATCATGAATTGCGAAGGTCGCGGAGAACTACTATAACCATGTGCGACGTTATATGTGTATTGGTGCGGCGTTATAGGTGTATAATCGCTTCGTTTAACAGTTACACAGGAACAGTTTGAGCTATTGAAAAAACATACCACACATTTGTATTCTCTATCACAATAAGTAAGATTTCGTTGGTCACATTTAGCATTAGGAATTATTAGTAACGTCGAAATATTTAATT
>NW_017104388.1:0-617 GCF_001263275.1 Habropoda laboriosa
TAAGATTTCGTTGTATTCACTTAGCTGATGGAATTATTTTTAAAGTCGTAGGATTTAATAATCAGTATTTTCGCCAAACATCGTCTTTCGAAAATTCGACGCCGACGTCCAGAATTCATAGCAGAATCGTACGCCTTTAGGAGTACGAGAATCGCCCAAGTATATTATGTGAAAATCGCGAAGAACTACTATCGCCAAGCCTACGTTGTAGGTGTATATTCCCTTCGTTTAACAGTAACAATGGAACCGTGTGAGCTATTGAAAAAACATACCACACCCTTGTATTCGGTGACAAAAAAAGGTAGGATTTCGTTGGGTACATTTATTTGTTGGAATTATTTCTAACCACGAAATATTTAATTATCTGAATTTTCCCGCACATCGTAGTTCGAAGATTCAGCGCCGACGTCCAGAATGCACAGCAGAATCAAACACCATTTAGAGTACGAATATCGCCGCAGTTTGTTATGTGAAAATTGATAAGAAATACCATCTAGAAGCCCGACGTTATATGTGTATATTCGCTTCGTTTAACAGTAAAACGGGAACCGTCAGAGCTATTGAAAAAACAAATCACACTTTTGTATTCGGTACCAAAAAAAATGTAAGTTTTCGTT
>NW_017104389.1:0-1185 GCF_001263275.1 Habropoda laboriosa
CACACCTTTATATTCGGGGTCTAAAAATAATAAGATTTATTGTATACCTTTAGCAGAAGGAATCCTTTTTAACGTCGAAATATTAAATTATCTGTATTTTCCCTGACCATCCAAGTTCGAAAATTCGGCGCCGACGTCCAGAATGCATTGCAGAATCAAATACCATTTAGAGTACGAATGTCACCGCATTAGGTTATGTGAAAGTCGCGAAGAACTACTATCGCCTAGACGACGTTATATACGTATTTTCGCTTCCTTTAACAGTAACACGGGAACCGTTTGAGGGATTGAAAAAACAAAGCACACCTTTGTATTCGGTACCAAAAAAAGGTAAGATTGCGATGGGAACATTTATTTGTATGGAATATTTTTTATGACGAAATATTTAGTTGTCTGATTTGCCCCAAACCACCGTAGTTCAAAAATGCGTCACCGATGTCCAGAATGTATGGCAGAAATGTACTCCATTTCGAGTACGAGTATCGCACCGCTACGTTACGTGAAAATCGCGAAGAAATAATATCTCCATGAGCGACGTTATATGTGTATATTCGCTTCTTTTAACAGTAACACAGGAAATGTTTGAGCTTTTGAAAAAACGAACCACACTTTTGTATTCGATACCAAAAAAAGGTAAGGTTTCGTCGGGAACTCTTATTTTTTTGGAATCATTTCTAAACACGATGTATTTAATTATTTGTAATTTCCCCCACATCGTAGTTCGAAAATCGGACGCCGGAGTCCTGAATGCATAGCAGAACCGTACACCATTTCGAGTACCAGTATCGTACCGGTACGTTCCGTGAAAATCGCGAGGAACTACAATCACCTAGCTGACGTTACATTTGTATATTCGCTTCGTTTTACAGTAACACGGCAACCGTGTGAGACATTGAAGAACCAAGCACACCTTTATATTCGGGATCAAAAAATTGTAAGATTTCGTTGGATACATTTAGCTGAAGGAATTATATTTAAAGTCGAAATATTTAATAATCTGTATTTTCCCACACATAGTAGTTCGAAAATTCGGCGCCACGTCCAGAATGCATAGCGTAATCAAACACCATTAGAGTACGAACATCGCCGCATTATGTTATGTTAATGTCGCGAAAAACTACTATCACCTAGCTGACGTTACATTTGTATATTCGCTTCGTTTTACAGTAACACGGCAACCGTGTG
>NW_017104390.1:0-538 GCF_001263275.1 Habropoda laboriosa
TGTGTATATTCGCTTCGTTTAACAGTAACAGGGCAACGTTTGAGCTATTGACAAAACATAGCAGACATTTGTATTCGGTATTATAAAATGGTTATATTTCGTTGGTCACATTTAGTTTTAGGAATTATTTTTAAAGTCGAAATATTTACTTATCTGTATTTGCCCCCACCAAAGTACTTCGAAAAATCGACGCCGACGTCCAGAATGCATAGCAGAATCATACTCTAGTTTGAGATCGAGTATCGTACCGGCACGTTACGTGAAAATCGCGAAGAAGTACTATCTCCAAGCGCGACGTTATATGTGTATATTCGCTTCGTTTAAGAGTAACACAGCAACCATATGAGATATTGAAGAACCAAGCACACCTATATATTCGGGATCAAAAAAATTGTAAGATTAATTTATTTGTGGGGAATATTTTTAATGTCGAAATATTTAGTTATCTGCATTTGCCTCCACCATCGGATTTCGGAAATTCGACGCCGATGTCCAAAAATCATAGCAGAAATGTACTCCATTTAGAGTACGAGTATCG
>NW_017104391.1:0-962 GCF_001263275.1 Habropoda laboriosa
TTTAATTTAATGAAAAGCAGGCTAACAAAGCGTAAATATCCAAGACGCTGTTATGTATGTGATAATTACTCTGCATCAATGAAACTGATTAAAACGTGTACAACCTGAATACTTAAATAACGTTCACAGGTCACAGTAGTCCACTTGTTTTTTTGTTATACTGTGAGTCTTAAAAATTGAAGATTAAAACACCGAAAAAGTAGAAAACAAAAGTTCCACGCAACCGTTGTTATACCTCAGCTAAGATTCAACACTTACAATTTTCTACTATTTTTATCATTTATTACAACTTAACGAAAATCAGGCTAACCGAGCTGTGCGAGGATGTAACGATCGATGTGCTAAACTTGTTACGAATTCGACAGAAACCGACACCTCGTAAAAATCTCAGGATTCTCTCGGTGCGTTACAAGAGGCGCGATTATCCTTCGAGATTAATTAAGATGTAACGATCCACGTCTCTAGTCGTGTTAAGGAAAGACAGCGAACGACAGGTTTGCCCTCGTCGAGTTTCTAGTACTTTCGATGCGAGGCAAACTTGGTAAGCCTTAGGAGTTATGCGTTCCCGTAGAAACTTGCACCCGTTCTGAGCCTACGACACAACGGGAACAGCGCTGTTACGTTACTATAGCCATACCATGTATATACGGGACAACTTGAATAATAGACATTGTTGTACGAATTAGGCAGAAAGGAAAGGGGCCCGTACAAGCCACGAAACGCCACGAAGAGAGGTCAGACCTTGCACCCGGACCTCTGACTTTAATTAACGGTGTCTGAGCAGTCAGTCTGCTCGAGGTATTATTAACTCGTCCCTTGTCAAGTTGACGTCCTTCCGGTGGAAAACGTCCCGAGAATTCGAGGACTCGTCAATCGTTGGACCTCGATCCCCTTTCAAACTTCCTCGTGCCCCTTCGTTGCTGCTTGCCTCGTGTATACTCTTTCGCCTACTCGCCGCGGAG
>NW_017104392.1:0-294 GCF_001263275.1 Habropoda laboriosa
GGATAGTTTTTCGTTTATAACGACGTGCACATGTTTAATAACTACCACTGTTAATTTGTTCAACTAGACATGCATGCTATCGATAAAAATATAAGCCATCAGTTAATTAATAGATATTATCCACTGCAATGTCAACCACTGCATTACGACTGTTACTTTAATTATTGCTACCTCTTTATCAAAAAAAAATTAAATTATCCGATATTGCACACGAATATCATATATCAACAGCTGTCTGCTGCTCCCGTGTCCGGCATTAGGATAGTTTTTTGTTTATAACGACGTGCACATGTT
>NW_017104393.1:0-1146 GCF_001263275.1 Habropoda laboriosa
AATAAAATTGAAATAAATCGCGTTTCGAAGTACTTTTCGCGTCGTCCATTCCACAGTGACTCATACGTTGTGAGTTTGTGAGTTTTGCAAAATCGATCGGAACTGGGAGGAAGGAAGGAAGGATGACGATCTGAATGGAAGGAAGGAGAAAATGCAGTCAAATCCACGTTGCAGAGCTCAGCTGTTTAATCAGCGAACAGTGAGTTACAAAAGTGGGTTTTTTTCTGGTGATTTGATTTAGTAGTTAGTTGTGTTGTGTATTGCCAGCTCAAATATGAACTGGCTGCCCCAAATAAAACCGTCTCAGTAGTGTTTCGCAATTAAAAATCAGTTTTCGGAATATATACGAGAATTTTTGAATTTTAGTAAATACTAGAGTCGTTGCATTGAGTATTATAATAGCTTCATCCCTAGTTCGCTTTATATTGAATATTTTTACGCGTTTAATCGATACCCTCTTTCAAATTTACTTGCGTTTGAGATTCGAAAGATATCAATTCGCGGTTTTTTCTTTTGCTTTATATACATCGCGTTTATTTCATATCTCTTTTCTTTTTTTTACGTTTATTCTATTTAAAGTTAACTTCATTCTAAAAATCGAGAATAATACAATATCGTGGTTTCCCCTCTTAAATAAATCGCGTTTCGAAACACATTTCGCGTCGTCCATTCCACAGTGACTCACATTTTGTGAGTCTGTGAGTCTTGGGAAATCAACGACGAGGAACTGGAATGATTTACGGAATGATGAGGATCTGAGAGGATGGAAGGAAGGAAGGAAGAAGGCAATGCAGCCAGGCAGCCAAATCTACGTTGCAGAGCCCAGCTGCTTAATCTGCGAATTGTGAGTGAATTTTTTGAGGGTTTGGTGGTTGGTTATATATGTATGTGCATGTGCATGTCGAAGCTGAACTATCAAGAGGTTAAAGAAGAACTGGATGGACTCTACTGCACTAATGATGCAAACGCCCTCCCATTATTAGAGTATCAAAGTAGTATACCGCGTTAATTCAATTTAGAGTCAAGTTTCCCATTTACTTTCGATCGATACGAGAATTTATTACGACGCGTCGCGTTTGATATATAGCTTCGTCCCTTTTTCCATTTTTGCGTTTCTTTTCTCTTTTCTTTTTTGAATTTTTGCTA
>NW_017104394.1:0-5758 GCF_001263275.1 Habropoda laboriosa
CATTGGTCCTTCGAGCCGGATTCAGTGATCGTGAGTCCGAAGATATTAAATAAAACGCCAGTGATAGTGCTCGTTCGAATCTCGACACGTGACAGATCCAGAACCGAGAAGAGATCGTGCTGACGCTCAAATACATCAGCCGCAACCATCCCAGTCGCAGCATCAGCCGCAGTATCAGCTGCAGCATCCGCCGCCGAGAGACGTCGAAGATAAGAAACGAGGGAATCACGGCTTCATCACAACGCAAGGTAGACTCGTTTTGATTCGCCAATTTTCATATAATTAACCTCATATTCCTAACCACCATGGCAAACACCTCTGAACAATCCCAGCCTGCAACTCATAATCTCAATATCAGTACCCTGCGACGCAAACGGGGTAATATTATCGGACAAATTACATCGTTTACCAAATTCCTCGACACACAACGCGAACCCGGTCAACGCGACATACACCTGCTCCAAGCCCATCTCAATGGGTTGAACGAGGTTTGGAAACGATTCGATGAGACACAGTTCAATATAGAAGAACTCGACGAATCCGAGGAAGCGCGTCGATACACAATATCAAACGACTATTACGCCGCGGTTGCACTAGCGAACAAAATGATGTATGGCAACGATCCGACGGTCCGCGGCACAATCGCATCACCCGCACTAACAGTATCGGCCCCAATGACAATAAGATTACCAGAGATGCGTCTACCTACGTTCGACGGAACGATCGAGAAGTGGGCATCATTTTTCGACATATTTTCATCAATGATCGATCGAAACGATAACTTAACGCCGGTACAAAAATTGCAATATTTGCGATCGACATTAACGGATAAAGCGGCCGCGTGCATACAGTCGTTAAGTACCACCGACGCGAACTACACTGACGCCGTCGAATTATTAAAAGAAAAATTCGATTGCACGCGGCGCATAATATTAGGACACTGCGACGCGCTACAAAACATACCAAAACTCTCCAAAGATTCGCCGGAAGCATTAGGAAACCTCGTAGATACCATACGCCAACATCTGCGCGCCTTGAAAAATTTAGGAGAATCCGTCTCCTCGTGGAACAGTATGTCAGTCTCCATCATCCTCTCCAAGGTGAGCTCTGACATCGCATGGCTTTGGGAGCTCACGTTAACAGACAGGAAAAGAATGCCCCTATACACTGACCTTCTCGAGTTCCTGGAAAAACGCGCAAACTGTGCTCCAGCATCGTCACCAGCACCCGCAAGACCATCAAGACCGGAGAGTCCGCGAATAAGACGGTCAGGGCCAATACGAGGACACGCCTTCTTAAGCTCGGATGCGCAACAATGTCCCATATGCCAGGGTGGACACGGAATTTGGGCCTGTGGCGAATTTCAAGCAAAATCCGCGAAAGAACGCATAACCGCTGTTGAAAACGCGTCTCTCTGCATTAATTGCCTGAAAGGGGGACACACACCAAAGTTCTGTTGGTCCGGATCGTGCCGTGTCTGCCATAAACGTCATCACACCCTATTGCATCATCCAGAACATCCGCAGTACAATACGAACCGACCAGCACCAGCACCAACATCATCATGGCAAAGCATGGAATCTGGCGTCTCCCAAGTACCAGTATCACCATGGCAGAACATGGAAACGGCAGCCTCTCAACCACGGACATCAAAATGACTAGAGCAAACCGAGACTCCAACTGGCACGAAACACCACAACATCTTTATCGTCGATTCGATTACAAACGATCTCCTCGTCACAGCAGAAATTAACATTTTAGACAAGAACCAAAACCCGATCCGCTGTCGCGCTTTAATCGACACGGGCGCGACTACAAATTTCATGACGGAGAATCTCGCGAAACGACTCGGCGTTCCTCAAAGGAAATGTTTCGTCCCAATCGGTGCTCTCAACACTCTATCGACCGTGGCCAGACACGCCATCGACGCTACCATCGTATCTCGCATCAGCCATTACAAACGGACAATGACCTTCTTAACATTACCTAAAATAGCTTCATTAATTCCAAGCCAACCGATCGATCGTTCCACATTTAAAATACCACGTAACATCAAACTAGCAGATCCGAATTTTTATCATCCAGCACCGATCGAGGCTCTTCTAGGTGTCGGAACCGCGCTGTCTTTATTATGCATTGGACAGATCAATATTTCTCCTCCGAATGGCCCCGACCTATACCTACAAAAAACAAGATTAGGATGGGTAATCGGGGGGAGCACACCAGCCACCAATCCAACACGCAGCACGTCTTGCCACACGACCACCGCACTACAAACGGACATTGCCAAATTTTGGGAGATCGAGGAAGGACCACAGGTCCAGCGTCTTTCCAAATCTGAAGAGGCCTGTGAGACGCATTTCTGCAAAAACACGAAACGAGATGCAGAAGGACGATATGTCGTGGCACTGCCTTTCAACGGAAGGGAACAACAACTTGGAGAATCGAAGTCCAGAGCTACCAAAAGATTCCTCTCATTAGAACGGAAGCTTCAACAGGAACCAGAGACAAAACAACAGTATCACGAGGTGATGCAAGAATACATCGATCTCGGACACATGTCAAAGGTTGGAACCGATCAAACAACCAACGGATTTTATTTGCCACACCACGGAGTAAAAAAAATCACGAGCCAAACGACAAAACTCCGAGTGGTATTCGACGGTTCGGCAGAAACCACCACCGGCATCTCACTTAACGACGCACTCCACACAGGACCAAAAATACAAGATGATTTGCTATACATTCTTCTTCGATTTCGCATACATCAGTATGTCCTTACGGGAGATATCGAGAAGATGTATAGACAGATCATGGTATGCCCCGAAGACCGTAGGTACCAACGCGTCCTATGGCGTGATCCTAACGGAGAGATCGCCGCGTACCAACTCAACACCGTCACGTTTGGATTATCCGCCGCTCCATTTCTCGCTATACGTTGCCTCAAGCAACTAGCCGAAGACGAGGGACACCGATTTCCCCACGCCTCCACAATATTAAAAAGGGATTTTTACGTAGATGATGCTCTCACCGGAACCTCAACCATTGAAGAAGGGCTAGTCTTACGTAAAAATCTCACCCGTCTATTAACACTCGCAGGTATGAAAATTCGTCAATGGGCGTCGAACGACAGACGATTACTCCAAGGACTATCAGAGGATCACATTAACAGCAAGCTCCATCTAGGCGAATCTTCCACCGTCAAAACACTTGGAATTTACTGGAATTCGTCCGACGACAGTATTGGTTACGCAGTATCAGCCACCGCCGACACAACCCGTATAACGAAGCGATCCATCAGTTCAGAGATAGCAAAAATTTACGACCCATTAGGACTCCTTGGACCAGTCATCATCCTCGCAAAGCTGTTGCTTCAACAGATCTGGACCATGAAGATTGACTGGGACGAGTCTCTTATCCATACTGAGTGGACGAACTACTACACTCAACTGCCGCTCCTGAACAACGCCACATTCAAACGAATGACCACCATTGAATTACCAACAATCATGGAATTACATGGATTCTGTGACGCCAGTGAGAAGGCATACGGCGCCTGCATTTATCTCCGGTCCATCGATACGCGTGGTAACATCCAGGTTGAACTTCTCCTGGCAAAATCCAAGGTAGCGCCCATAAAAACTCAAACGATTCCACGTCTCGAATTGTGCGGAGCACTGCTCCTCTCATCCCTAGCTACAACCGTTCAGAAGGCACTTCACGTAAAAATCAACCGCAGCATCTTCTGGACCGACTCCACGATAGTCCTCCATTGGATCAACACATCTCCACATTCGTTAAAAACCTTTGTCGCTAATAGAATCTCAGAAATCCAGACAAAAACCAACATTACAGATTGGCGTCATGTGAGGACCGAAGACAATCCAGCGGATCTGATCACACGAGGTCAGTCAGCGGTTGAATTTCTGAAACCATCAATCTGGCAGCAAGGACCAGATTGGCTTAAAGGAGAGGAACTTCACTGGCCCACGTGGGAGATAAAACGACCAACTACAGATCTGGAACAAAAGACGGTAGTGTGTTTAACAACTGCACCCATCGACACGAGCCTGTTAGAAAGATACTCGTCATGGGGAAGACTCCAAAGGATCGTCGCGCTCTGTTTGAGATGGAAACGCTGCAACACTCAAAAGGGAGCGCTTACAGCCACAGAACTTCGTCAAGCTCACAACGCAATCGTAAGATTAATTCAAGGTCTTCACTTTCCGGAAGAATTACGATGCCTCGCCAAGGAGAAGAGCTGCTGCATAAAGGGGAAGCTACAGCGCTTAAATCCATTCGTGGACCAGGACGGAGTGCTGCGCGTCGGCGGACGCCTAAAACACTCGGCAATACCATTCTCGAAAAAACATCCAGTGATCCTGCCGAAATCATCCGTCACGAAGCTAATAATAGAGAACGAGCATCGAATCCACCTGCACGCCGGAGTTCAGGCCACATTGTACGCCGTGAGACAAAGATACTGGCCTATCGACGGCCGCAGTCAAGTTTGGAAGGCGGTCAAGGATTGCGTCCGGTGTTACCGAGCGCAGCCACCGCCGACTGACTACGTCATGGGCAACCTACCGGCAGCAAGGGTCACTGAATCACGCCCATTTACTCATACAGGGGTGGATTACTGCGGGCCATTCTTTATAAAAGAAAAAAAACTCCGAAACCGAAACAGAGTAAAGATCTACATCGCGGTTTTCGTGTGCCTCGCGGTAAAGGCGGTCCACCTCGAAGTCGTGAGTGATCTCACAAGTGAAGGCTTCATCGCCGCGCTCCGAAGATTCATCGCCCGTCGAGGATTCTGCATCAGCCTACACTCGGACAACGGAACGAACTTCGTCGGGGCGAACAACGAGCTACGTGAACTGCGCGACCTCCTGCGCTCTGATGACCACAACAACAGGGTACAAGCCTTTCTGTCTGATCGATTGATCGAATGGCATTTCATTCCACCACAAGCTCCTCACTTTGGCGGTCTTTGGGAGGCCGCGGTAAAGTCGTTTAAATATCACCTCAAACGCGTCGCAGGTGCTGAGTTGTTCACCTTCGAGAGCTTTAATACCCTTATAATAGAAATTGAATCCATCCTGAATTCCCGACCTCTCACTCCTATCTCATCTGATCCTAATGACCTCCTCGTACTTACACCCGGACACTTCCTGATTGGCGATTCACTTACGAGTCTACGTGAGCGTGATTTCAGGGATGTTCCAGCAAACCGACTCTCCAGTTGGCAGCAGATCCAGAAGGTAAAACAACACTTCTGGGCCCGATGGCATCGGGAATACTTGAACGAGCTGGTCACCCGCAGCAAATGGTCCAGCGGCAGTCACACCATCACAGAAGGCACGATCGTCCTCCTGAGAGAAGACAACATACCCCCGATGCAGTGGGCTCTGGGAAGAGTCACCCAAGTGCACCCAGGCTCCGACGGCATTGTTCGTACCGTCACGATTAAAACCGCTACGAACGTGTTGGTCCGGAGCGTGAAAAAACTCGCACCGCTGCCCATTGAAGCCAAAGAAGAAGACTCGGAGGAACCAGCTACCAAGGGAGAACACTCATCTCCCTAATCTAGTCCCTATACATTTTCTATTAATTACTATCTTAGTTTAGATTTAAGTTGTCATCTTAAATATTATATGTATATTCACTTGATCGTTGTACTCTCAACGGGGGGAGGATGTTCCGCGGAGCACCCTCGAAATAACCATAGGTTTAATTTTATAATCCATAGTTTGTAAGA
>NW_017104395.1:0-214 GCF_001263275.1 Habropoda laboriosa
TTTTCATGGAAGTGTTAATTGAAGATTTTACAATTGCTACAGTCGATCATGAACGCTTTGTGAGCGCAGCACTTTTGTATCTTTGTGGAACATAGGAACTCCTTGTGCCTTACTTCTTTGTGTTATTATAAATCCACAATACAATGCACGCATAAAGAGTGAATATACTGGTAAATCACACTAAATAAGTCCTAAAATAATCGTTTTTATTTTA
>NW_017104396.1:0-551 GCF_001263275.1 Habropoda laboriosa
GACATACACGACATTTCCCTCCGTTGCATTTGTCGGTGGCGTGGTCCCCTTGGAGGCAGTTGACGCAAAGGTTTGCTTTGCGTGCAGCCTGGAGCCGGTTTTTCACCGACATGTCCAGAAATCTCTGGCATTGATAGGCCGGGTGATAACCGGTGTTGCAAATTTTGCAGCTCGATTGGGATGCTGAAACGAAGGTTTGCCTCCTGGCCGTCCGTGGCGATGACACTTTCCAGGGAGGTGTCGGTGATTTCCGTGGAAATGCCGGTGAGGTTCTCGTGGGTGTTTGCCGCGGCGGCGTATCGGATGCCGCGGAAGCGCGATTCTTAATTGCGACTGGAGTGTTCGTCGGCGAGTTCTCGGTCCGGCACCGATGGGACGCGTTACGAAGGTGCCGAAAAATGTCGGCGATTTTTGGCATCGTCGTGTCGGACAGCGTCTGCTCCCACTCTCGCTTCGTCCCTGGACTCATTTTTGAGATGGCGATGCTAGCTAAAAGGTCGTTGGCTATGTTTTCCCACGACCTTCCTAACGCTTGCAGCGATCTGATTTGA
>NW_017104397.1:0-1032 GCF_001263275.1 Habropoda laboriosa
CGAAGCGAATATACACATATAACGTCACGCTTAGAGATATTATTTCTTCGCGAATTTCTCGTAATGTACCGGTACGGTACTAGTACTCTAAATGGAGTACATATCTGGTATGCATTCTGGACATCGGCGTCGCCTTTTCGATCTACAATGGAGGGGGCAAATACAGATAATTAAATATTTCGACGATACTAATAATTCCTAATGCTAAATGTGACCAACGAAATCTTACTTTTTGTGATACCGAAAACAAATGTGTGGTTTGTTTTTTCAATAGCTCAAACCGTTCCCGTGTAACTGTTAAACGAAGCAAATACACACATATAACGTCGCGCTAGGAGGTAATATTCCTTCGCGATTTTCACGTCACGTACCAGTATGATACTCGTATTCTAAATGGAGTACGATTCTGCTATTCATTCTAGACATCGGCGCAGTATTATCGAACTACGATGTCGGGGAAAATACAGATAATTAGGAAATATTTCACACAAATAAATGTTCCCATCGAAACCCTACCTTTTTTTGGTTCCGAATATAAAGATGTGGTTTGTTATTTCAATAGCTCAAACGGTTCCCGTGTTACTGTTAAAAGCAGCGAATATACACACAACGTCTCGCTTGGAGGTAGTATTTCTTCGCGATTTTCACGTAACGTACCGGTACGATACTCGTACTCCAAATAGAGTATGATTCTGCTATGCATTCTGGACATCGGCGTCGAATTTACGTACTACTTTGGTGGGGGCAAATACAGATAACTATTATTTCGACTTTAAAAATATTCCCTATAAATATTCGATCCCAACGAAATCTTGCCTTTGGTACCAAATACAAAAGCGTGGTTTGTTTCTTCATTAGCTCAAACGGTTCCCGTGTTACTGTTAAATGTGGCGAATATACACATGTAACGTCGCGCTTGGAGACAGTATTTCTTAGCGATTTTCACGTAACGTACCGGTACGATACTCATACTCGAAATGGAGTACGCTTCTGCTATGCATTCTGACTCCGGCGTCCAATGTTCGAACTACG
>NW_017104398.1:0-247 GCF_001263275.1 Habropoda laboriosa
TAAACATGTAACGTCCCTCATGGACATAGTATTACATCGCGATATTCACGTGACGTACCGGTATGATACTCGTACTTGAAATGGTGTATGATTCTGCTATGCATTCTGGACTTCGGCGCCGAATTTTCGAACTACGATGTTGGGGGAAAATACTAATAATTAATTATTTCCACGTTAATAATATTTCCTAAAACTAAATGTGAACAACGAAATCTTACCATTTTTTGGTACCGAATACAAAGGTGTG
>NW_017104399.1:0-574 GCF_001263275.1 Habropoda laboriosa
CTAAAACTAAATGTGACCATCGAAATCTTACCATCTTTTGTACCGAATACAAAGTTGTGGTTTCTTTTTTCAATAGCTCAAACGCTTCCCGTGTAACTGTTAAACCAAGCGAATATATACCTATAACATCGCGCTTGGAGACAGTATTTCTTGGCGATTTCCAGGAAACGTACCGGTACGATACTCGTACTCGAAATGGGGTACGATTCTGCTATGCATTCTGGACACCGGCGTCGAATTTTCGAACCACGATGTGAGAGAAAATTCAGATAATTAAATATTTTGACGTAAAAATAATTGCTAAAACTAAATGTGACCAACGAAATCTTACCATTTTTTGATACAGAATATAAAGGTGTGCTTTGTTATTCAAAGCTCAAACGGTTGCCGTTTTACCGTTAAACTAAGCGAATATACTCCTATAACGTCGGCTAGGCGATAGTAGTTCTTCGCGATTTTCACGTCCCGTACCGGTACGATACTCGTACTCTAAATGGAGTACGATTCTGCAATGCATTCTAGACATCGGCGTCGAATTTTCGAACAACGATGTGGGCGAAAAAACAAATACTTA
>NW_017104400.1:0-910 GCF_001263275.1 Habropoda laboriosa
AAAAGGTGTGGTCCGTTTTTTCAATACATCAAAAGGTCCCGTGTTAGTGTTAAACAAAGCGATAATACACCTATAACGTCGGCTTGGCAATAGTAGTTCTTCGCGACTTTGACATAACATACTGCGGCGAAATTCGTACTCTAATGGTGCTATGCAGTCTGTACATCGGCGCCGAATTTTCGAACTTCTATTTTGGGGGAAAATACAGATAATTAATTATTTCCACGTTCATAATAATTCCTAAAACTAAATGTGACCAATGAAACCTTACCATTTTTTCTTACCGAATACAAATTTGTGGTTTGTTTTTTCAATAGCTCAAACGGTTCCCGTGTTACTGTTAAACGAAGCGAATATACATCTATAACGTCGCACATGGATATAGTAGTACTTCGCGAACTTCGCATATCATACTGGGACGATTCGTGTCCTCTAAATGGCGTACGGTTCTGCTTTGCATTCTCGTCACCGGCAACGAATTTTCGAAATACGATGTGGGGGAAAATACAGATAATTAAATATTTCTACTTCAAAAATAATACCTTTGGCTAAACGTATGCAATATATCTTACAATTTTTCGACCCCGAATTTAAAGGTCTGCTTGGTTATTCAAAGCTCAAACGGTTCCGGTGTTACTGTGAAACAAAGCGAATAAACACATATAACGTCGCACATGGATATAGTAGTACTTCGCGAACTTCGCATATCATACTGGGACGATTCGTGTACTCTAAATGGCGTACGGTTCTGCATTGCATTCTGGTCACCGGCAACGAAATTTCGAAATACGATGTGGGGGAAAATACAGATAATTAAATATTTCGACTTTAAAAATATTCGCTCTATGTGTTTGTTCCCAACGAAATCTTACCTTTTTTTGGTACCGAAACGGAAGGTGTGGTTTGTTTT
>NW_017104401.1:0-480 GCF_001263275.1 Habropoda laboriosa
TGCTTTATAAGTGTACAAAGTTTCATCAAAATCGAAGTCGGACCGTTCGCGAACATTCCTTGTGAGTCTATCGCTTGAGCGCCGGCCCGCGATAATGCGGATTTCTGGGTCTATCGCTTGAGCGCCGGCCCCACGATGATGTGGAATTTTTTTTGCTGGTATGGGTGTATGTACTATTTTACGAAAATGTATAATGTTTTGAATATTTTTTTTGGCTACTCATTGATCAGAAACAAGCGAATGAGGCCGGCGTTTGGGCTTTAAGTGGCCGATACGTTGCCGGCGCTCAGGCTTTAAATGTCTCTTAGGTCGCCGGCGCTCAATGTGTTAATATAGGAAACAACATTCTGATGAAATTTCATTCCATTGTTCCTGTACCCTGGTACATAATACGGCGGTGAATCATAGGAATCCTGCACTCGTTTCTTTAATAATGCCCACAAATTCTCGATGGGGTTCAAATCGGGGAAATAGAACTCT
>NW_017104402.1:0-745 GCF_001263275.1 Habropoda laboriosa
TTCTGCTCTGCATTCTGGACGTCGGCGCTGAATTTTCGAACTACGATGTGCGGGAATATACAGATAATTAAATATTTCGTATTTGAATATAATTCCATCAGCTAAGTGAATACAACGAAATCTTACAATTTTTTGATCCCGAATATAAAGGTGTGACTGCTTCTTCAATATCTCACTCGGTTCCCGTGTTACCTTTAATCGAAGCGTATATACACATATAAAGTCGCGCTAGGAGAAAGTATTTCTTCGCGATTTTCACGTAATGTACCGGTAAGATACTCGCACTCCGAATGGAGTATGATTCTGCTATGCATTCTGGAGACCGGGGTCGAATTTTCGAACTACGATGTGGGGGAAAATACAAGTAATTATATATTTCGTGGTAAAAATGATTGCTAAAACTAGATGTGACCAACGAAATCTTACCCTTTTTTTTTGGTACCGAATACAAAGTTTGGGTTTGTTATTTCAATAGCTCACACGGTTGCCGTATTACTGTTAAACGATGGGAATATACACATATAACGTCGGCTAGGCGATAGTAGTCCTTCGCGACTTTAACATAACCTACTGCGGCGATATCCGTACTCTAAATGGAGTACGATTCTGCTATGCATTCTGCAGGGCGGCGTCGAATATAAGAACTACAATGGTGGGGGCATAAACAGATAATTAAATATTTCGATGTTAATTATAATTCTAAAATTTAATGTGACCAACGAAATATTACCATTTTATGAAAACG
>NW_017104402.1:4155-4981 GCF_001263275.1 Habropoda laboriosa
AATGAAAATGGGAAATCGGCGTCGAAATTCCGAACTACGATGGTGGGGGAAAATACAGATAACTATATATTTCGACTTTAAAAATAATTCCTAAAACTAAATGTGACCAAGAAATCTTACCATTTTTTGATGCCGAATACAAGGTTGTGCTATGTTATTTAGAGCTCAAACGGTTCCGGTGTTACTGTTAAACGAAGCGAATATACACATATAACGTCGCACATGTTTATAGTATTTCTTCGCGACCTTCGCATATCCTACTGGGACGATTCTCGTCCTCTAATTGGCGTACGATTCTACTATGCATTCTGGACGACGGCGTCGAATTTTAAATCTACGATGGTGGGGGCAAATACAGATAACTGAATATTTTGACATTAATAATAATTCCTAAAACGAAATGTGACCAACGAAATATTACCTTATTTTGGTACCGAATACAAAGTTCTGGTTTGTTTTTTCAATTGTCATACGGTTCCCGTGTTACTGTTAAACGAAGCGAATATACACATATTTCGTCGCGCTTGGAGATACTATTCCTTCTCGATTTTCAAGCAACGTACCGGTACGATACTCGTACTCTGAATGGAGTACATTTCTACCTATGACTTCTGGACATCGGCATCGAAATTTCGAACTACGGTGGTGTGGGCAAATACAGATAACTAAACATTTCGACATTAAACATAATTCCTTCCGCAAAGTGTGTCCAAAGAAATCTTTCAATTTTTTGATGCCGCATATAAAGCTGTGCTTGGTTCTGCAATATCTCACACGGTTGCAATGTTACTGCTAAACGAAGCGAATATACACCTATAACATCGGC
>NW_017104403.1:0-337 GCF_001263275.1 Habropoda laboriosa
ATTTTTCACTCGCATTCTACGAAAGTTTAGTTCAATAATAATATTGAAAATAATATAAATTCGTGGTTTCTCCCTTTCTGAATACAATTGAAATAAATCGCGTTTCGAAGTACTTCTCGCGTCGTCCATTCCACAGTGACTCACACTTTGTGAGTTTGTGAGTCTTGCAAAATCTATCGGAACTGGGAGGAAGGAAGGAAGAATGACAATCTGAGTGGAAGGAAGGAGAAAATGCAGTCAAATCTACGTTGCAGACCCCAGCTGTTTAATCAGTGAACAGTGAGTTACAAAAATGGGTTTTTTTTCTGGTGATTTGGTTTAGTAGTTAGTTGTGTTG
>NW_017104404.1:0-373 GCF_001263275.1 Habropoda laboriosa
GCTACAAATAAATATTCCCAACGAAATATTACCTCTTCTTGGTACCGAATACAACGGTGTGCTCGTTTCTTCAATATCTCACACTGTTGCCATGTTACTGTTAAACGAAGGGAATATACAACTATAACGTCGGCTAGGCGATAGTAGTTCTTCGCGACTTTCACATAACATACTGCGGCGATATTAGTACTCTAATGGTGTTTGATTCTGCTATGCATTCTATCCGTGGCGTCGAATTTTCGAGTTATGATGTGGGGGAAGATACAAATATTTAAATATTTCGTTGTTAGATATAATTGCAACAAATAATTGTTCCAAACGAAATCTTATCTTCTTTTGGTACCGAATACAAAGGTGTGGTTTGTTTTTTTAA
>NW_017104405.1:0-654 GCF_001263275.1 Habropoda laboriosa
TTGAAAAAAAAAAATTATAAAGCATAATACTATAATCCTATGCTTAAAATATATTTTCTTGTGACCGCCTGACAGCAACCTGACAGTGTTAATAAGTAAATGTTGTTCAAATTATATCGTGTTTGGTATCATTTTCATCAGAAAAATCTCACCAACATGTTAAAAAAAATTCCAGATGAAAAATACCATGAAATAAATTATATCCAACCTAAATTAGAATCCAAATTTACTGACTCTTGTAGAGAATTTACGTCTTGTACTTGCGACTGGTGTAGCGTTACACGCTTGACTGACTGAGAGCGAGATAACATGGGCGCAGCAATGACGCAGATCTAGGCGTAGGACCATCTATACTGTCACTTGTAGAATCCAAACTTACTGACTCTGGTAGAGAATTTACTGTATTTAAGTATTCATATATGCAGGGCCAGCTCAAGGGCTTTTTCAAAGCGAGCTATCTTCCATTTTTCGCGCCCTCCAATTACCCCTCCAAACATAAATAAGATTAAGGAAGATTTAATGAATTAAAATGCGATACTCCATCAACTTTATTATAACTTAACTAATACAAAGTTTATTTGTATTGACAAGTTTACACCACTTGAATAAAATGACAGAAAACTGAAATATATTGTTAAATTCAGTAGAATAGCA
>NW_017104406.1:0-853 GCF_001263275.1 Habropoda laboriosa
GCATATTCCGCCACGTAAAACGTGCTTTAACGAATATAAACTGAAATACTGCTGTGCACTCGCCACAAACCAGGTTTTGCAGTACTGCAGAATGACTGTGTTCTCTTTATATTGCATGTTTCGCCACGTAAATCGTATTTTTACGAATATAAACTGAAATACTGCTGTTTTCTCGCGACAAACCGTGTTTTGCAGTACTGCAAACGAATGTTTCCTCTTTATTTTGCATGTTTCGCCACGTAAATCGTATTTTTACGAATATAAACTGAAATACTGCTGTATACTCGCGGCAAACCACGTTTTGCCGTACTGTAAAAGAATATTTACTCTTTATTTTGCATGTTTCGCCACATAAATCGTGTTTTAACGTATATACACTGAAATACTGCTGTTTTCTCGCGACAAACCGTGTTTTGCAGTACTGCAAACGAATGTTTCCTCTTTGTTTTGCATATTCCGCCACGTAAAACGTGCTTTAACGAATATACACTGAAATACTGCTGTTTTCGCGCGACAACCCACGTTCTGCAGTACTACAAGCGACTGGGGTCTCCTTATTTTCCATGTTTCGTCACGTAAATCTGGTTTTAACGGATATAAACTGAAATTCTGCTGTATTCTCGCGTCAAACTACGTTTTGCAGTACTACAGAATGTCTGTTTCCTCTTTATTTTGCATGTTCCGCCAAGTAAAACGTCTTTTAACAAATATTAACGGAAATACTGCTGTTTTCCCTCGGCAACCCACATTTTGCAGTACTGCAAAATGACTGTTTTCTCTTTATTTTGCATGTTTCGCCACGTAAATCCTGTTTGAACGAATATGAACTGAAATACTGCGGTTTGCTCGCGAC
>NW_017104406.1:940-1713 GCF_001263275.1 Habropoda laboriosa
TTTAACGAATATAAACTGTGATACTGCTGTTTTCTCGCTACAAAGACTTAGTGCAGTACAGCAAAATGACTGTTTCCTCTTTATTTTGCATGTTCCGCCAATTAAAATGTGTTTAGCAAATATAAACGGAAATACTGCTGTTTCCTTGCAACAAAGACGTTTTGCAGTACTGCAAAGTGACTGTCTCCTCTTATTTTGCATATTCCGCTACGTAAAACGTGTTTTAACGAATATAAACTGAAATACTGCTGTATTCTCGCGACAAACCACGTTTTGCAGTACTGCAAAATGAGTGTTTCCTCTTTATTTTGCATGGTCCGCCATGTAATACGTCTTTTAACAAATATAAACGGAAATGCTGCTGTATTCCCGCGGCAACCCACGTTTTGCAGTACTGCAAAGTGACTGTCTCCTCTTTATTTTGCATGTTTCGCCACATAAATCGTGTTTTAACGAATATACACTGAAATACTGCTGTTTTCTCGCGACAAACCGCGTTTTGCAGTACTGCAAACGAATGTTTTCTCTTTATTTTGCATGTTTCGCCACATAAATCGTGTTTTAACGAATATACACTGAAATACTGCTGTTTTCTCGCGACAAACCGCGTTTTGCAGTACTGCAAACGAATGTTTTCTCTTTATTTTGCATGTTTCGTAACGATAATCGTGTTTTAGCGAATATAAACTGAAATACTGCTGTTTTCTCGTGACAACACGCGTTTTGCAGTACTACAAACGACTGTTTTCGCTTTATTTTGCATGTTTCGCCAC
>NW_017104407.1:0-605 GCF_001263275.1 Habropoda laboriosa
CTACGAACTCGACTACGAACCCGACTTCGACCTCGACTTCGACCACGACTTCGACCTCGACTTTGCCTCGACTTCGACCACGACATCGACCTCGACTTCACCTCGACTTCGACCTCGACTTCGACCTCGACTTCGCCTCGACTTCGCCCTCGACTTCGACCTCGACTACGAACTCGACTCATACCTCGACTTCGACCTCGACTTCGACCTCGACTTCGATCTCGACTTCGCCTCGACTTCGACCTCGACTTTGACCTCGACTTCGACCTCGACTTCGCCTCTACTTTGCCTCGACTTCGCCTCGACTTCGACCTCGACTTCGACCTCGACTTACCTCGACTTCGACCTCGACTTCGACCTCCACTTCGCCTCGACTACGCACTCGACTTCGACCTCGACTACGAACTCGACTTCGACCTCGACTTCGACCTCGACTTCGACCTCGACTTCGACCTCGACTTCGACCTCGACTTCGGCCTCGACTTCGACCTCGACTTCGCCTCGACTTCGCACTCGACTTCGACCTCGACTACGAACTCGAGTTCGACCTCGACTACGAACTCGACTTCGACCTCGACTTCGACCTCGACTTCGCCTCGACTTCG
>NW_017104408.1:0-322 GCF_001263275.1 Habropoda laboriosa
GGTACCGAATATAAAGGTGTGCTTTTTTATTCAAACCTCGAACGGTGCCGATGTTACTGTTAAACGAAGCGAATATTCACATGTTACGAAGCACATGGTTATAGAAGTTCTTCGCGACCTTCGCATATCATACTGTGACAATTCTCGTCCTCCAAATGGCGTCCGGTTATGCTATGCATTCTGGACACCGGCGTGAAATTTTCGAACTACGACGTGGGAGGAAAATACAGATAATTAAATATTTAGACATTAAAAATTTTTTCGAAAACTAAATGTGACCAACGAAATATTACCATTTCTTGATACCGAATACAACGGTGTG
>NW_017104408.1:526-748 GCF_001263275.1 Habropoda laboriosa
CTGTGGGGGAAAATACAGATAATTAAATATTTCTACGTTAAAAGTAATTCCTAAATCTAAATGCGACCAACGAAACCTTACCTTTTTTTGGTAGCGAATACAAAAGTGTGGTTTGTTTTTTCAATAGCTCAAGCAGTTACCGTGTTACCGTTAAACAAGGCGAATGTACACATATAACGTCACGCTTAGTGATATTATTTCTTCGCGATTTTCACGTAACGT
>NW_017104409.1:0-368 GCF_001263275.1 Habropoda laboriosa
TTGCAGTACTGCAAACGACAGTTTTCTCTTTATTTTGCATGGTTCGCTACGTAAAACGTGTTAAAACGAATATAATCTGGAATAGTGCTGTTTTCTCGGGACCAAGACGTTTTGCAGTACTGCAAACGACTGTTTTCTCTTTATTTTGCATGTTTCACCACGTATAACGTGTTTTAACGGATGTAAACTGCAATACTGCTGTTTTCTCTCGACGAAAACGTATTGAGTACTGCAAACGACTGTTTTCTCTTTATTTTGCATGTTTCACCACGTATAACGTGTTGTAACGGATGTAAACTGCAATACTGCTGTTTTCTCTCGACGAAAACGTATTGAGTACTGCAAACGACTGTTTTCTCTTTATTTTG
>NW_017104410.1:0-338 GCF_001263275.1 Habropoda laboriosa
TTTAACGAATATAAACATAATGCTACTGTTTTCTCAAGACAAACCACGTTTTGCAGTACTGCACACTACTGTTTGCTCTTTATTGTGCATGTTTCGCCACGTGAAACTAATATAAACGAATATAAACTGAAATACAGCTCTTTTCTCGCGGCAAACCTCGTTTTGCAGTACTGCACGCTAATGTTTTCTCATTATTATGAATGTTTCGCCACGTAAAACGTGTTTTAACGAATATAAACCTAAATGCTACTGTTTTCTCACGACAAACCACGTTTTGAGTACTGCAAGCTTCTGTTTTCTCTTTATTTTGCATGTTTCGCCGCGTAAAACGAGTTTTA
>NW_017104411.1:0-547 GCF_001263275.1 Habropoda laboriosa
CTGCGGCAATTGTCGTACTCTAATTGGCTTACGATTCTGCTATGCATTCTGGACAGCGGCATCAAATATAAGAACTACGATGGTGGGGGCAAATGCAGATAATTAAATATTTCGACATTAATAATAGTTCCTAAAACTAAATGTGACCAACGAAACCTTACATTTTTTTGGACCAAAGGCAAAGTTGACGTTAGTTATTTCAATATCTGACACGACTGCCGTGCTACTGTTAAACGAAGCGAATATACACATATAACGTCCCTCATGGAGATAGTATTTCTTCGCGATATTCACGTAGCGTACCGGTACGATACTCGTACTCGAAATTGAGTACGATTCTGCTATGCATTCTGGAAATCGGCATCGAATTTTCGAACTACGATGGTGGTGGAAAATACAGATAACTAAATATCACGACTTTAAAAATATTCCTCAGATAGATGTTCCCAACGAAACCATACCTTATTTTGGTACCGAATACAATGGTGTGGTTTGTTATTTCCTTAGCTCAAACGGTCCCCTGTTACTGTTAAACGAAGGGAATATA
>NW_017104412.1:0-271 GCF_001263275.1 Habropoda laboriosa
TCTATCGTTGGGAACATTCATTTGTAGTGAATATTTTTAAGGTCGATATATTTAGTGATCAGTGTTTGCCCCACCATCGCAGTGAGAAAATTCGACGCCGGCGTCCATTATGCCTAGCAGAACCGTACGCCATTTAGAGGACGAGAATCGTCCCAGAATAATATGCGAAAATTTCGAGGAAATGCTATCACCTAGCCGACGTTATATTTGTATATTCGCTTTGTTTAACGGTAACACGGGGACCGTTTGAGATATTGAAAAAACAATCATT
>NW_017104413.1:0-460 GCF_001263275.1 Habropoda laboriosa
ATGGTGGGGGCAAATACAGATAACTAAATATTTCGACGTTAATAATAATTCCTAAAACTAAATATGACCAATGAAATCTTACCATATCTTGATACAGAATACAAGGGTGTGCTTTGTTATTCAAAGTTCAAACGGTTCCGGTCATTCTGTTAAACGAAGCGAATATAACCATATAACGTCGGCTAGGCGATAATAGTTCTTCGCTACATTAACATAACATACTGCGGAGATATTTATACTCTAAATGACGTACGATTCTACTATGCATTCTGGACGGCGGCTTCGAATTTTAGAACTATGATGGTGGGGGCAAACACAGCGAACTAAATATTTCGACTTTAAAAATGTTCCCTACAAATAATTGTTCCCAAAGAAATGTTGCCTCTTTTTGGTACCGAATACGAAGGTGTGGATTCTTTTTTAAATAGCTCAAACGGTTTCCGTGTTACTGTTAAACGAA
>NW_017104414.1:0-650 GCF_001263275.1 Habropoda laboriosa
ATGCATAATAGAGATATAACAGATGTTTGCAGTACTGCAAATCGTCGTTTGTCGCGAGAAAACGGCAGTATTTCACTTTATATATGTTAAAACTCGTTTTACGCGGCGAAACATTCAATCTGAAGAGAAAACAGAAGCTAGCAGTGCTGCAAAACGTGGTTTTGTCGCGAGAAAACAGCAGTATTTCAGTTTATATTCGTTAAAACTCGTTTACCGTGGCGAAACATGCATAATAGAGATATAACAGATGTTTGCAGTACTGCAAATCGTGGTTTGTCGCGAGAAAACAGCAGTATTTCAGTTTCTATTCGTTAAAACACGTTTACCGTCGCGAAACATGCAAGATAAAGAGAAAACAGATGTTTGCAGTACTGCAAAACGTGGTTTGTCGCGAGAAAACAGTAGCATTAAGGTTTATATTCGTTAAAACACGTTTTACGTGGCGAAACATTCAAAATAAAGTGAAAACAGATGTTTTCAGTACTGCAAAAAGTGGTTTGTCGCGAGAAAACAGAAGTATTTCAGATTATATTCCTTAAATCACAGTTTACGTGGCGATACATGCAAATTAAAGAGAAAACAGATGATTGCAGTACTGCAAAAAGTGGTTTGTCGCGAGAAAACAGCAGTATTTCAGTTTATATTCGTTA
>NW_017104415.1:0-595 GCF_001263275.1 Habropoda laboriosa
GATAGATGTTTTGTTGAAATTATAGTTGAAATTCGGTTATTCTTTTTTTGACGATGTGTCTCACTCGTTGTACTGTTAATTGTCCCTTTTCAGGTGTGTAGATGTATATATAGGCATTAGGTTGGTTCTGATTGGTGGTTGTGTTATGGAGGTGGAAATCATAGTGTGTTCGGCTATTGGTTGACGAAAACTGTGACCTTTTGGGAGACCCCCGGTAACGAATGTTTCATGGTACCGAGTGTTTTTGGGGTCTATTGTCTGAGTGTCGCGCTAGTGAGTCCACCGGGGGTACATTGCGGTCCTCCGAACGTCGGCACCTCAGTCTGGCGACCAAATGTGACTAAGTTGTTTATTACTATAATCCGCCGAACCGAGACTTCGTTGCGTCCTCATCAGGTCGCAACAATATTTTCTAAGAAATTAGGTGTCTTCTTGATAGAAATGTGGAAGAAATAATTTAAAAAATTGTCTGTTCTTTTTTTTAATATCTTCTTCTGTGCAAGGTTATTGTAAAATCTTACGTTCATTCCTTTTTTTCTAGAAAATATTTTCTATGAAATTAAAAGTGGAGGAGAAATGATTTAAAAAAAAATTC
>NW_017104416.1:0-1279 GCF_001263275.1 Habropoda laboriosa
TGGTATTCGGTACCAAAAGAAGGTAGGGTTTCGCTGGGAACACTTATTTGTTCGAATTATTTGGAACGACGAAATATTTAAGTATTTGTATTTTCCCCCACATCGTGGATAGCAAAGTCGATGTTGGCATCCAGAATGCATAGCAGAACCGTTGGCCATTTAGAGGACGTGAATCGTCCCAGTATGATATGCGAAGGTCGCGAAGAATTACTATTACCGAGCCGCGTTATATTTCTATATCCGCTTCGTTTAAAAGTAACATGGCAAACATGTGAGATACTGAAGATCCACGCACACATTTGTATTCGGTACTAAAAAAAGGAAAGATTTCGTTGGGAACAAATATGTAGAGGGAATATTTTAAAAGGCGAAATATTTAATTATCTGTATTTTCCCCGCAAAACGTAGTTCGAAATTTGGACGCCGGAGTCCAGAATGCATTGCAGAATCGTACTCCATTTCGAGTACGAGTATCGTACCGGTACGTTACGTGAAAATCGCGAAGAAATAATTTCTCTAATCGTGACGTTATAGGTGTATATTCGCTTCGTTTAACAGAAACACGGAAACCGTGTGCGCTATTGGAATGACAAACCACACCTTCGTATTCGGTACAAAAAAGCAAAAAAAGGTAGGGTTTCGTTGGTCACATTTAGTTTTAGGAAATACTTTTGCGTCGAAGTATTTATTTATTTGTACTTGCCCCGACCATCGTAGTTCTTATATTCGACGCCGTCCTCCAATGTGCATAGTAGAATCGTACGCTATTTATAGTACGAGTATCGCCACAGTATGTTATGTGAGAGCAGCGAAGGAATACTATCTCCATGCGAGACGTTATATGTGTATATTCGCTTCGTTTAACAGTAAGACCAGAACCGTTTGAGCTCTGAGTAACAAAGCACACCTTTATATACGAGGTGGAAAAATTGTAAGATTTATGGTATACATTTAGCTAAAGGAATTATTTTCAAAGTCGAAATATTTTGTTATCTGTATTTGCCCCCACTGAGAGAATTCGACGCCGAAGTTCAGAATGCATAGCAGAATCGTACTCCATTTAGAGTACGAGTATAGTACCGGTGCGTTGTGTGAAAATCGAGGATTAATAGTATCTCCAAGCGCGACGTTATATGTGTATATTCGCTTCGTTTAACAGTAACACGGGATCCGTTTCAGCTATTGAAATATAAAACAACAACTTTATATTCGGTAACAAAAAAAGGTAAGATTTCGTTGGATACATTTAGCTGAAGAAATTATATTTAAAGTCGAAATA
>NW_017104417.1:0-333 GCF_001263275.1 Habropoda laboriosa
ACCTGTACGTTACATGAAAACCGCGAAGATATGCTATCTCCAAGCGCGACGTTATAGGTGTATCTTCGCTTCGTTTAACAGTAACGCGGCAACCGTGTGATATATCGAAGAACCAAGCACACCATTGTATTCGGTACCAAAAAAAGATCGTATTGCGCTGGTCACATTTAGTTTTAGGAATTACTTTTAACGTCGAAACATTTAAGTATCTGTATTTTCCTCCCACATCGTAGTTCCAAAATTTGACGCCGGCGTCCAATATGCATAGCTGAACCGTACGCCATTTAGAGGTCGATGATCGTCCCAGAATAATTTGCGAAGGTCGCGAAGAAA
>NW_017104418.1:0-558 GCF_001263275.1 Habropoda laboriosa
TGGTGTGGTCTGTCTTTTCAATAGCTCAAACGGTTCCCGTGTACCAGTTAAACGAATAGAATAGAAACATATACCGTCACGCTACAGATATTATTTCTTCGCGATTTTCACGTAACGTACCGGTACGATACTCTTACTCCAAATAGACTATGATTCTGCTATGCATTCTGGACATTGGCGTCGAATTCTCCCTTTACGATGGTGGGGGCAAGTACAGATAACTAAATATTTTGACTTTAAAAATAATTCCTAAAACTAAATGTGACCAACCAAATCTTACCTTTTTTTGGTACCGAATACAAATTTGTGGTATGTTTTTTCAATAGCTCAAACGTTTCCCGTGTTACTGTTCAACGAAGCGAATATACACCTATAACATTGGGCTTGGAGAGAGTAGTTCTTCGCGATATTCACGTAACGTTCCGGTACGATACTCGTACTCTAAATGGAGTACGATTATGCTATGTATTTTGGACATCGGCGTCGAATTTTAGCACTACGATGGTGGGGGCAAATACAGATAATTAATGATATCGACTTTAAATATAATCCCTTCAG
>NW_017104419.1:0-333 GCF_001263275.1 Habropoda laboriosa
TGGTTTCTGGCATTAGTTTATTCAATTTCGCAATGGAATATTGTTTAAACAATAGGATTTTTTTCAAAAGGAAGTGAATTAGGTATGCAAAGGAGAAGTAAATAGACGGTAAAATGCTGTAAAACAATACTGGTATATTGTAACCTTTTGTAATATACATTTTGCACAATAATTTTACAATAAACAATTGATTTTTTCATAATTAATTGCATATCTTGGTTTCTCCTGATGTTCAAGACCTTTCCTTGCTTCTGATGGTGCTCTGGAAGTTCCACCTGTAATTTATACAAGAAAAACATTAATTTTACTAATTGTTAATAAAAGTTATAAACA
>NW_017104420.1:0-254 GCF_001263275.1 Habropoda laboriosa
GGTAAGATTTCGTTGAACAGATTTAGTTTTAGCAGTTATAATTACAACAGAAATATTTAATTATCTGTATTTTCCCCCATTATTGCAGTTAGAAAATTCGACGCCGGCGTCCAGAATGAATGGCAGAACCGGACGCCATTTAGAGAAGGAGAATCGTCCAGTATGATATGGGAAGGTCGCGAAGAACTACTTTAACCATGTGCGGCGTTATAGGTGTATATTCGTTTTGTTAAACACTGACACGGGACCTTTTG
>NW_017104421.1:0-829 GCF_001263275.1 Habropoda laboriosa
CGTATCACCCTCATACGGTGAACGTTTTGACCGAACCACAAACCCAAACAAGTTTTACGCTCCTTGTGAGGACAAGACCGCGTAAACCCTTAACAGAACTATTGAAAAAACAAAGCACACCTTTGTATTCGGTATCAAGAAATGTTAACATTCAGTTGGTCTTATTTAGTTTTAGGATTTATTATTAACGTCGAAATATTTAATTATCTGTATTTTCCCCCACACTGTAGTTGGAAAATTCGGCGCCGATGTCCAGAATGCATAGCAGAAACGCTTTCTATTTAGAGGACGAGTATCGTACCGCTACGTTACGTGAACATCGTGAAGAAGTACTATCTCCAAGCGAGACTTTATGTGTTATATTCGCTTCGTCTAACTGTAACACGGGAACCGTTTGAGCTATTGGAAGAACAAAACACACCTTTGTATTCGGTACCAAAAAAAGGTAAGATTTCATTGGGAACATTTATATGTTGGAATTATTTCTAACGACAAAATATTTAATTATTTGTATTTTCCCCCATATCGTATTTCGACAATTCAACGCCTGCGTACAGAATGCATAGCAGAACCGTTCGCCATTTAGAGTACGAGATTTGCCGCAGTATGTTATGTGAAAGTCGCAGAGAAAGCCAAGCCAGACGTTATATGTGTATCTTCGCTTCGTGTAACAGTAACACGGGAACCGTTTGTGCTAATGAAAACACAAACCACACCTTAATATTCGGTACCAAAAAAATGTAACATTACGTTGGATACATTTAGATGAAGGAATTATATTTAAAGTCGAAATATTTATATGACCTGTATTTTCACCCAAATCGTAGTT
>NW_017104422.1:0-513 GCF_001263275.1 Habropoda laboriosa
GAATTAAATTTAAAGTCGAAATATTTATATTACCTGTATTTTCCCCCAAATCGTAGTTCGAAATTCCACGCCGACGTCAAGTATGCATTGCAGAATCGAACTCCATTTAGTGTACGAGTATAGTACCAGTACGTTTCGTGAAAATCGCCAAGAACTACTACCGCCTAGCCGACGTTATATGTGTATATTCGCTTCGTTTAACAGTAAGACCAGAACCGTTTGAGCTTTGAATAACAAAGCACACCTTTATATTCTGTATCAAATAATGGTCAGATTTCGTTGATCACATTTAGTTTGAGGAATTATTTGTAACCCCGAAATATTTAATTAGCTGTATTTTCCCCCACATCGTAGTTCGAAAATACTGCTCCGATGTCTAGAATGTATAGCTGAATCGTTCTCCATTTAGAGTACGAGTATCGTACCGGTACGTTATGTTAAAGTCACGAGGAACTACTATCGGCTAGCCGACAGTATAGGTGAATATTCGCTTCGTTTAACAGTATCACGGCA
>NW_017104422.1:1356-2952 GCF_001263275.1 Habropoda laboriosa
TAAGCTAATGAAATATCAAACCGAAGCTATTTATTCGGTACCAAAAAAAGTTAAGATTTTGTTGGGAACATTTATTTGTTGGAACTATTTCTAACGACGAAATATTTTATTATTTGCGTTATCCCCCACATCGTAGTTCGATAATTCGACGCCGGCGTCCAGAATGCATAGCAGAACCGTGCGCCATTTAGAGGACGTGAATCGTCCCAGTATGATATGCGAAGGTCGCGAAGAACTACTATAACCATGTGCGGCGTTACATGTGTATATTCGCTTCGTTTAACAGTAACACGGCAACCGTGTGAGCTATTGAAATAACAAACACAAACTTTGTATTCGGTACCAAAAAAAGGTAAGATTTCGTTGGGAACAAATATTTAGAGGGAATAATTTTAAAGTCGAAATATTTAATTATCTGTGTTTGCCCCCATCATCGTACTTCGAAAATTCGACGCCGATGTCCAGAATGCATAGCAGAACCGTACGGCATTTAGAGGACGCGAATCGTCCCAGTATGATATGCGAAGGTTGCGAAGAAATACTCTAACCACGTGCGACGTTATATTTGTATATTCGCTTCGTTTAACAGAAACACGGGAACCGTTTGAGCAAATGAAAAAATAAAACCACACCTTCGTTATGGATACCAGAAAAAGGTAAGCTTTCGTTGGGAACAATTACTTGTAGGGAATATTTTTAAAGTCGATATATTTAGTGATCAGTATTTGCCCCACCATCGCAGTGAGAAAATTCGACGCCGTCCTCCAGAATGCATAGCAGAAACGTACGCCATTTAGAGTACGACAATTGCCGCAGTATGTTATGTGAAATTTTCGAAGAACTACTATCGCCTAGGCGACGTAATAGGTGTATATTCCCTTCGTTTAACAGTAACACGGCAACCGTTTGAGATATTGAAGAACTAAGCACAACTTCGTTTTCGGTAGAAAAAGAGGCATGATTTCGTTGGTCACATTTAGTTTTAGGAATTATTTTTAACGTCAAAATATTTAGTGATCTGTACATGCCCCCACCATCGTAGAGAGAAAATGCGACGCCGGCGTCCAGAATGCATAGCAGAACCGTGCGCCATTTAGAGGACGTGAATCGTCCCAGTATGATATGCGAAGGTCGCGAGGAAATACTTTAACCATGTGCGACGTTATATGTTTATATTCGCTTTGTTTAACAGTAAGACCGGAACCGTTTGAGCTATTGAAAAAACAAACCACACCTTTGTGTTCGGTATCAAAGAGGGTAAGATTTCGTAGGGAACATTTATTTGTAGGCAATATTTTTAAAGTCGCAATATTTAGTTATATGTTTTTGCCCCCACCATCGTAGTTCGGAAATTCGACGCCGATGTTCAGAATGCATAGCAGATTCGTACAACATTTCGAGTACGAGTATCGTACCGGTACGTTACGTTAAAATCGCGAAGAAATACTATCTCCATGCGTGACGTTATATGTGTATATTTGCTTCGCTTAACAGTAACACGGGAACCGTTTGGCTATTGAAAAAACAAACCATAAATTTGTATTCGGTACCAAAACAAGATAAGATATCGCTGGGAACATTTAGTTGTTGGAAATA
>NW_017104423.1:0-360 GCF_001263275.1 Habropoda laboriosa
TCGTGGTTTGTCTCGAGAAAACAGCAGTATTTCAGTTTATATTCGTTGAAGCACATTTTACGTTGCGAAATATGCAAAATAAAGTGAAAAATTAGTATACAGTACTGCAAAACGTGGTTTGTCGCAAGAAAACAGCAGTATTTCAGTTTATATTCGGTAAATCACATTATACGTGGCAATACATGCAAAATAAAGAGAAAACAGTCGTGTGCAGTTCAGCACAACTTGGTTTGTCGCGAGAAAACAGCAGTATTTCAGTTTATATTCGTTAAAACTCATTTACCGTGGTGAAACATTCAAAATAAAGAGAAAACAGATGTTTGCAGTGCAGCGATACGTGGTTTGTCGCGAGAAAACAGC
>NW_017104424.1:0-395 GCF_001263275.1 Habropoda laboriosa
CTCTCCCACTCTGAAGGGCGACCTCTCTCCAAGCAGACTACAGCAACACTGCTTTGCTGCGTCCGCGGCCGTGATATTTATACTTGAGCGTTGCTACTGTTTTCCCGCGCGAAACCGCGAGACTCCCGCGTAAAATCGCGAGTCTCCCGCGTAAAACCGCGAGTCTACCGAGGATCGCAAATTAGTTTCTTCTAAAAGCTTCTATTGCTTCGCGATTATTTGATTGACGACGAGAATAGAGAGTAAAGTTAGAATTTTGTTAAATAATTCTTTTTATACGAGTTTGTTTGTTATAATACCATTGTAACAATCAACGAAGACGGTGACAAAACATTTCCATTCCGCGAGAGGAAGTGAGAGGGACGACTCTCTATTCTCGTCGTCAATCAAATAAT
>NW_017104425.1:0-640 GCF_001263275.1 Habropoda laboriosa
TACTGTTAAACGATACGAATATACACCTACAACTTCGTGCTCGGAGATGTTATTTCTTCGCGACTTTCACGTAATGTACCGGTAGGATACTCGGACTCTAAATGGAGTACATTTCTGCTATGCATTCTGGACGTCGGCGTCGAATTTACGAACTACGATGGTGTGTCAAATACAGATAATTAATTATATCGACTTTCAAAATAATTCCTACAACTGAATGTTTGCAACGAAATCTTACCTTCTTTTCGTACTGAATACAAAGTTGTGGTTTGTATTTTCATTAGCTCAAACGATTCGCGTATAACCGTTAAAAGAAGCGAATATACTTCTTCGAGATAGTATTTCTTCGAGATTTTCGCGTAACATACCGGTACGATACTCGTACTCCAAATAGAGTATGATTCTGCTGTGCATTCTGGACATCGGCGTCGAATTCTCTCTCTACAATGGTGGGGGCAAATACAGATAACTAAATATTTCGACGGTAAAAATAAATCCTAAAACTGAATGTGTCCATCGAAATGTTACCATTTTTTAATACCGAATACAAATGTATGCCAGGTTCTTCAATATCTCGCACGGTTCCCGTGTTACTGTTAAACGAAGGGAATATACACCTATAACGTCGGCTAGGCGATAG
>NW_017104426.1:0-537 GCF_001263275.1 Habropoda laboriosa
GAGAACGGCGTATATATCACGTACGCCGAAGGTCCCAATCCTGTCGGATTTGTTGTCAACAACGTATCACCCTCATACGGTGAACATTTTGACCGATCCACAAACCCAAACAAATATTACGCTCCGTGTGAGGACACAACAAGCGTAACCCGTAACAACAATATACCGCGAAATCCATAATAAATACACAAATGAAATCAGAACTGCTAAAGAAACAAGCTGGAAAAATTTCGTCACAAATGAAGGAAACACAAACCCATGGGGAATAGTCTACAAAATGGAGACAGACAAAATGAAGGCAGAACAAGTCTCAGAAGCAATAGACATAAACGGAATGCAAACATTGACATGGCAGGAAACCATGGAAAGACTACCCGACACTCTCATGCCAGACGACGAAACACAAACCGAAACACAACAGCAGAAAAGCACGCGAGAAAACACCTAAACACCCCCGAACACCGAAGACGCAGAGCCCTTCACCACAGACGAAGTGGCAAACATCATACGAAAGTTGGGAAATAAGAAAGCACTGGG
>NW_017104427.1:0-512 GCF_001263275.1 Habropoda laboriosa
GTTAAACAAAGCGAATTTACACATGTAACGTCGCCCTTGGAGATGGTATTTCTTCTCGACTTTGACGGAACGTACCGGTACGATCCTCATACTCGAAATGGAGTTCATTTCTGCTGTGCATTCTAGACATCGGCGTCGAATTTTCTCTCTACGATGGTGGGGGCAAATACAGATAATTAAATATTTCGACGCTAATAATAATTCCTAAAATGAAAGGTGACCAACGAAATCTTACCATTTTTTGATACCGAATACAAATGTGTGCTTTGTTAATCAAAACTCAAACAGTTCCGGTGTTACTGTTAAACGAAGCGTATATACATATATATCGTCACGCTGGGAGATAGTATTTCTTCGCGATTTTCACGTAACGTACCGCTACGGTGCTCATACTCGAAATGGAGTACATTTCTTCGGCTATGGATTCTGGACATCGGCGTCGAATTTACGAACTATGATGGTGGCTCAAATACTGATAATTAAATATGTCGACGTTAAAAATAATTCCTAAA
>NW_017104428.1:0-268 GCF_001263275.1 Habropoda laboriosa
TCGAAGCGTATACACACATATAAAGTCGCACTTGGAGAGAGTAGTTATTCGCGCTTTTCACATAACATACTTGGGCCATACTCGTTCTCGAAAAGGCGAACGATTCTGCTATGCATTCTGGACGTCGGCGTCGAATTTTCGAGATACGATGTTGGGGGAAAATCCAGATAAGTAAATTCTGCGACGTTAAAAATAATTCCTAAAACTAAATGTGACCAACAAAATCTTACCATTTTTCGATACCGAATACAAATGTCTGATTTGTAAT
>NW_017104429.1:0-2371 GCF_001263275.1 Habropoda laboriosa
GTAAAATTAAAGAAATTATATTTTTCTATTATGATTTGTCGAGTCGTGAAATCTCGTAAAGGACTGGTGTAGCGTTACACGCTTGATTGATTGCGAGCGAGATAACATGGGCGCAGCAATGACGCAGACCTAGGCGTAGGACCATCTATAATGTCACTTGTAGAATCCAAACTTACTGACTATTATAGAGAATTTACTGTATATCGATCGGTTACTGAGATACAGGCCGTCAAAGTTGACGCAATTTCGTGCTTCCTAATATCTTGAAAATTGGTGCATGTTTAATGTGACAAAGTAAGTTTACTTTTTAAAAATCTTTATGTAAAACATTTTACCATTAAAGTAAGTGTTACGAACATAAGCGTTCTGCAGAAAGAAAGTAAAATATCTTTGAATTCGCCCTTAGTCATGTTTTAATCAAATGTAAGGAATACAAAAATGTTTTCGTCGAAATTCACAACGCGAGGCTTGAATTTGGCTGGCTGAATTTCAATTTTGACAGCTCGAACTTCATCGGCAGAATTTCAAGTCCGAACAGTTCGAATTTTCATGAAAATTGTACGAAATTAGGAATTTTCGCCAGCTCTTCGAGAAACGGCACCACTGTGCGTCGCCGTTCGCGCCGATTGGAGCACGCACAACCACGTAAACCGCTTTCACGTGTGAACCGATGCACGTGTGTGTATGTATGTACGTGCGTTAACATAATGCATCGGGCAGACGGTGCTTTGATGTCAAGTATGAATTCCGAAGCTAGGATGAGCGCAAACATCCTCGAAGGGCCGCGGTTGCTTCCGGCAGCCGGCTTCGACGCCGTGCTGTGCGGATTCCTGCGGATACGTCGCGACGCCGGCGTTTCAACGCCGTGGGAACCTTGGAATTGCAACGAACGGCTTTACCGTGCGTGAACTAATCCCTACTCGCGTCTCCGACGCCGGAAGAGTCGCGCTGTTGCTGTTAGAAGGCTCTCCAGATCTACCTTGCTTTTGCTTAAGTTCCCCCAATTCTCCAAGGTACACCAAATTTTTCCAACTATTTCCGCTTATTTGATACGTTTAAACACGTAGAATAACGAGCTGAATACTTGAGAAAACAAATTTTAATCGCACCAGTTCAACTTTTATCTCAAACATTTTTCGGCATAATCGATAGTTTCCAAGATTTCTTAGATAACTTAGATGTCTTACATGTCTCGCTATGTTTCATAGGAATTTATATAGGAACACAATCGTCCGAAATATAGAGTGTAATGTGAATAGTGGTAGAAAAAGGATGGTTACGAATTCTGCACGAAAAATTGAATCGAAATTTGTTCGTACAACTCTTTACTTACGACGAAAGTAACCGTGAAAATTTATCGCGTACGCGTGCACACGATCGACCGAAGACTATCTCTTCGAGTGTTTTGAAAAACATTGCAATTCTATGTAACGTGTTAAAAAAATATACATAAGCAGTCTCACTGTTGTGTTTTTGTTGAGTCATTGTTACTCTTCTCTTACGCTTATCGAGCTAATCTCTCACGATAAAATTTTTATCGCCGATACGACTTCGTGCAGCAATCGTGAGTACTTAATCTTCCAAAGTGACTTTTCTCGGAAGCGAAGTCTCACACGAGCAAATTTCGAACTATATCTTCGCCTCAGTTTCTCACGTAGAACGACTAACTGGAAGAATCACACGGCACCGACAGCTCGACACGAGGAAATAGACACTGAAATAAGCTCGATGCAAGAAAATTGGATTGCCAGGTTCGTCCACTTATCCTTTAATTCCACGGAGCGTGTAAACGTCCGCGAAGATTACTCCGGTGAAAAAGGTTCGTTTGAGCGCGGGGCAAGATGCAGATCTTATTGGAGATTTACTTTGAAACACGAGACACGTGAAGCGGCGTCAAAGCGGAGCGCCGATTGCGCCATTAAACCGTGTCGCAGAGGCGCCACGAAGGAGAGGCTCTCTCGTTCAAAGTGCACCGAGCTAATCGAATCATGCACCTTATGAACATTTTAACCGTGCCATCTGTCCTCGTTTAAAAAGCAATCGTCCATTTAAATATCCCACCGGTCCTCCGTGCGAAATTTCAAGAGTTTCGGAAGAAAGAAAAATCACGCTTAGAAAGGGCGTAAGCGACAATTGTAGAAGCAACGCGGGAATTTAGCGGGCGTCGTCCTTTTGGTCAGCCATTAACATGCTTCAACCGGCTCGCTATCTAGCCGGCCGCCGCGTTTCCTTTCAGCATTCTGACTCCATTTCACTCGACGTAATTAGATCAGGTCTCTTCGGGTCTCCCGGCAAAGATCGCGGGGAGAGACCGCGTGAAAAAGGCTTAATCATATTTCCGGGAAGCCCGAGTTCCCCTTTTTCGTGTTCA
>NW_017104430.1:0-584 GCF_001263275.1 Habropoda laboriosa
TAATGGATAGCAGGTATGTCTAATTGAACAAATTAACAGTGGCAGTTATTAAACATGTGCGCGACGTTATAAGCAAAAAACTATCATAATGCCGGACACGGGAGCATCAAACAGTGGTTGATATATGATATTCGTGTGCAATAACCGTTAATATAATTTTTTGTTGATAAACAGGTTGCAATATAATGTAACAGTCGTAAAAGTAGTGGTTGACATTGCTGTGGTTAATAACAATTAATTCATTGATGGCGTATACTTTAATCGAAGGTGTGCATGTCTAACTGAACAAATTAACAGTGGTAGTTATTAAACATGTGCGCGTCGTTATAAACAAAAAACTATCATAATGCCGGACACGGGAGCAACAAACAGTGGTTGATATATGATATTCGTGTGCAATAACCGTTAATACAATTTTTTGATGATAAAGAGGTTGCAATATAGTGTAACAGTCGTAAAAGTAATGGTTGACATTGCTGTGGTTAATAACAATTAATTAGTTGATGGCGTATATGTTAATAGATGGTATGCATGTCTAACTGAAGAAATTAACAGTGGTTGTTCTGAAACTCGAGCGCGTTGTT
>NW_017104431.1:0-373 GCF_001263275.1 Habropoda laboriosa
TTCGACGCCGGCATCCAGAATGCATAGCAGAACCGTGGGTCAATTAGAGTACGTGAATCGTACAGGTACGTTACGTGAAAATCGCGAAGAAATACTTTCTCCAAGCGCGAGGTAATGGGTGTATATTCGCTTCATTTAACAGGAACACGGCAGCCATGTGAGATATTGTAGATACAAGCACACGTTTGTATTCAGTACTAAAAAAAGGTAAGATTTCGTTGGGAACTTTTGTTTGTTGGAATTATTTCTACCGACGACATATTTAATTATTTGTATTTTCCCTTACTTCGTAGTTCGAAAATTCGTCGCCACGGCCAGAATGCATAGCGGAATCAAACACCATTTAGAGAACTAATATCGCCGCAGTAGGTTA
>NW_017104432.1:0-585 GCF_001263275.1 Habropoda laboriosa
AAATGCAGATAATTAAATATTTCGACGTTAATATTAATTCCTAAAAGTAAATGTGACCAAAGGTATCTTACCATTTTTTGTTACGGAATACAAAGGTGTGGTTTGTTTTTTCAATAGCTCAAACGTTTCCCGTGTTACTGTAAAACGAAGCGAATATACACCTATAACGTCGAGCTTGGAGATAGTATTTCTTCGCGAACATCACGTAACGTACCGGTACCATGCTCGTACTCTAAATGGAGTACGATTCTGCTATGCATTCTCAACATCGGCGTCGAATTTTCGAACTTCGATGCTGGGGGGAAATACAGATAACTAAATATTTCGACTTTAAAAATAATTCCTAAAACTAAATGTGACCAACTGAATCTTATCTTTTTTTGGTACCGAATACTAAGCTGCGCTTGGTTCTTCAATATATCACACGGTTGCAGTGTTACGTTATACGAAGCGAAGTTACACATGTAACGTCGCACATGGTTAAATTAATACTTCGCGACCATCGCAATTCATACTGGGTCAATTGCCGTCCTCTTAATGGCGTACGGTTCTGCTATGCATTCTGGACTCCGGCGTCCAATTTTC
>NW_017104433.1:0-514 GCF_001263275.1 Habropoda laboriosa
CCATTATTAAATCATTCAATTTAGAGTCAATTTTCGTAAGAAATGCTCACCCATCTACTTTCGTTCGATACGAGAATTTATTACGCCGCGTCGTGTTTAATAAATTAGCTTCATCCCTTTTTCGGTTTTTGCTTTTCTTTTCTCTTTTCTTTTTTCAATTTTTACTAAATGTCCCAACTAAAATCAACTACACGAACATATGGAGAAGGATAAAAATTCGCGGTTTCGGGTACTAAATGAAATTCGGGTTAAACTACACTTGAAAAAAATCGCGATCCGCACACAATTTCGCGCGACACTTCCACAGCTTCCAAATTCTGGTGGGTCTTGGTCTTGCCTTTGGGTCTTTCAATCTGGCATTGGGTCTCTCAAACTGTGGCCTTGGGTCTCTCAAACTGTAGCCTTGGGTCTCTCAAAGTCTGGCATTGGGTCTCTCAAACTGTGGCCTTGAGTCTCTCAAAGTCTGGCCTTGGGTCTCTCAAACTGTGGCCTTGGGTCTCTCAAACTGTGGCCT
>NW_017104434.1:0-290 GCF_001263275.1 Habropoda laboriosa
ACCATTTTTTGATACCGAATACAAATATGAGCTATGTTATTCAAAGCTCAAACAGTTCCGGTGTTACTGTTAAACGAAGCGAATACACACATATATCGTAGCGCTTGGAGATAGTATTTCTTAGCGATTTTCACGTAACGTACCGGTACGATTCTCGTACCCTAAATGGTGTACGATACTGCTCTGCAGTCTGGACATCGGCATCGAATTTTGATCTACGATGGTGAGGGCAAATACAGATAACTATGTATTTCGACTTTAAAAATAATTCCTAAAACTAAATGTGACCA
>NW_017104435.1:0-1244 GCF_001263275.1 Habropoda laboriosa
TTCTGCTATGCATTCTGGACGTGGCGTCGAATTTTCGAACTTCGATGTGGTTGAAAATACAGGCAATCAAATATTTCGTCGATAAAAATAATTCCAGTAAATAAATGTTCCCAACGAAATCTTACCTTTTTTTGATACCGAAAACGAAGGTGTGGTTTGTTTTTTCAATAGATCAAACGGTTCCCTTGCTACAGTTAAACGAATCGAATATAACCATATAACGGCACACTAGAGATATTATTTCTTCGCGATTTTCACGTAACGTACGGGTACGGTACTCGTACTCTAAATGGGGTACGATTCTCCTATGCATTCTGGACGCCGGCATCGAATTTTCGAACTCCGATGTGGGGGAAAACACAAATAATAAAATATTTCGTCGTTAGATATAATTCCAACCAATAAATGTCCCCAACGAAATCTTACCTGTTTTTGGTACCGAATACAAAGGTGTGGTTTGTTTTTTGAATAATTCAAACGGTTCCCGTGTTACTGATAAACGAAGCGAATTATATAACGTCGCACTTGGTTATAGTAATTCTGCGCGTCCTTCGCAAATCATACCGTGACGACTCTGTTCCTCTAAATGGCGTACGGTTCTGCTATGCATTTTGGACGCCGGCGTCGAATTTTCGAACTATGATGTGGGGGAAAATACAGATAATTAAATATTTCGACGTCAAAAGGATTGCTAAAACTAAATGTGACCAATGAAATCTTACCTTTTTTCGATCCCGAATATAAAGGTGTGCTTGGTTCTTCAATATCTCACACGGTTGCCGTGTTACTGTTAAACGAAGCGAATATACACCTATAACGTCGGCTAGGAGATAGTAGTTCGTAGCGTCATTAACATAACACACTGCGGCGATACTCGACCTCTAAATGAAGTACGATTCTGCCTTGCATTCTGGATGATGGCATCGAATATAAGAACTACGTTGGTGGGATAAAATACAGATAATTAAATATTACGACGTAAAAATAATTGCTAAAACTAATTGTGACCAAAGTAATCTTACCTTTTCTTGGTACCGAATACAAAGTTTGGGTATGTTATTTCAATAACTCACACGGTAGCCGTGTTACTGTTAAAGGAAGCGAATATTCACATATTACATCCGCTAGGCGATAGTAGTTCTTCACGACATTAATATATCATACTCTGACTATACTCGTCCTCCAAATGGCGTACGGTTCTGGAATGCATTCTGGACACCGGCGTCAAATTTTCAAACTACAAT
>NW_017104436.1:0-258 GCF_001263275.1 Habropoda laboriosa
TGAAAGTCGCGAAGATCTACTATCACCTTGCCGACATTATAGGTGTATATTCGCTTCGTTAGCTGCAACACGGCAACCGTGTGAGGTATTGAAGGACCAAGCACACCTTTATATTCGGGGTCGATAAATTGTAATATATATTGTATACATTTAGCTGAAGGAATTATTTTTAAAGTCGAAATATTTAATTATCTCTATTTGCCCCCACCATCGTAGTTCGAAAATTCGGCGCCGAAGTCCAGAATGCATAGCAGAATC
>NW_017104437.1:0-452 GCF_001263275.1 Habropoda laboriosa
TTTTGCTGTACTGCGAAACGTCTTTGTAGCGAGAAAACAGAAGTATTACAGTTTATATTCATTAAAACACGATTAACGTGGCGAAACATGGAAAATAACGAGAAAACAGTCGTTTGTAGTACTTCAAAACTCGGGTTGTCGCGAGAAAACAGCAGTGTTACAGCTTATATTCGTTAAAACACGATTTACGTGGGGAAACATGCAAAATAAAGGGAAAACAGTCGTTTGCAGTACTGCAAAACGTGGCTTAAACTGTCGTTTGCAGTACTGAAAAACGTCTTTGTAGCGAGAAAACGGCAGTATTACAGTTTATATTCGTTAAAACACGATTAACGTGGCGATACATGCAAAATAAAGAGGACACAGTCATTTTGCAGTACTGCAAAACGTCTTTGTAGAGAGGAGACAGTATAATTTCAGTTGATAATCGTTAAAACACGTTTTACGTTGCG
>NW_017104437.1:535-839 GCF_001263275.1 Habropoda laboriosa
TTTATATTCGTTAGAACACGTTTTACGTGGCGAAACATTCAAAATAAAAAGAAAACCTCCGATTGCAGTACTGCAAAACGTCTTAGTAGAGAGGAAACAGTATAATTTCAGTTGATAATCGTTAAAACACGTTATACGTGGCGAAACATACATAATAAAAAGGAAACACTCGATTGCAGTACAGCAAAACTCGGGTTGTCGCGGGACAACAGCAGTATTTCAGTCTATATTCGTTAAAACGCGTTTTACTTGGCGAAACATGGAAAATAAAGAGAAATCAGTCGTTTGTAGTACTGCAAAACGT
>NW_017104438.1:0-300 GCF_001263275.1 Habropoda laboriosa
AAACTGAAATACTGCTGTTTTCTCGCGATAAACCACGTTTTGCAGTACTGTAAACATCTGTTATCTCTTTATTTTGCAGGTTTCGCCACGTAAAACGAGTTTTAACGAATATAAACAGAGATACTGCTGTTTTCACGCGACAAACCACGTAATGCAGTACTGCAAACATCTGTTTTCTCTTTATTTTGCATGTATCGCCACGTAAAATGTGATTTAACGAATATAAACTGAAATACTGCTGTTTTCTCCCGACAAACCACGCATCGCTGTACTGCAAACATATGTTTTCTCTTTATTATG
>NW_017104439.1:0-240 GCF_001263275.1 Habropoda laboriosa
TTTCCATGTTTCGTCACGTAAATCGTGTTCTAACGAATATAAACTGTAATACTGCTGTTTTCGTGCGACAACCAGCGTTTTGCAGTACTACAAACGACAGTTTCCTCTTTATTTTGCATGTTTCGCCACGTAAAACGTGTTTTAACGAATATAAAATGTAATTCTGCTGTTTTCTCACTACAATGACGTTTTGCAGTACTGCAAAATGACTGTCTCCTCATTATTTTGCACGTTTCGCGA
>NW_017104440.1:0-519 GCF_001263275.1 Habropoda laboriosa
GGTCACATATAGTTTTAGGAATTACTTTTAAAGTTGAAATATTTAATTATCTGTATTTTCCCCGACATGGTCGTTCGAAAATTCGGCGCCGATGTCCAGAATGCACAGCAGAATTGAACTCCATTTAGAGTACGAGTACCGTACCGGTACGTTACGTGAAAATCGCTAAGAAATAATATCTCTAGCGTTACAGCGCGACGTTATAGGTGTAGGTTCGCTTTGTTTAACGGTAACACGGGAACCGTTTGAGCTACTGAATAAACAAACATTACCTTTGCATTCGGTACCAGAAGGAGGTAAGATTTCGTTGGTCACATTTAGTTTTAGGAATTATTTTTATCGTCGAAATATTTAATTATCTATATTTTCCTCCCACATCGTAGTTCGAAAATATGACGCCGGAGTCCAGAATGCATATCAGAATCGTACTCCATTTCGAGTACGAATATCGTACCGGTACGTTACGTGAAAATAGCGAAAAATACTATTTCCAAGCGCGACGATATAGGTATATTTTCG
>NW_017104440.1:717-947 GCF_001263275.1 Habropoda laboriosa
TGCGCCATTTGGAGGACGTGATCGTACCAGTATGATATGCGAAGGTCGCTAGGACCTACTATATCCATGTGCGACGTTATGTATGTATATTCGCTTCGTTTAATAGTAACACGGGAACCGTTAGAGCTAGTGAAAAAACAAACCACACCTTTGTATTCGGTACCTAAAAAAGATAAGACTTCGTTTGGAACATTTATTTGTTGCAATTCTTTCTAACGACGAAATATTTA
>NW_017104441.1:0-4966 GCF_001263275.1 Habropoda laboriosa
GTTGATTCTTGGCTGAGCAAGAATCTTCCTTCTCGACTTTACACGGTGAGTACGCGGGGACGGTGTCGTAGCCAAGTATGTCTTGTTGACACTTACGAATTTAGTATAATACTGGGTTGCACGAAAAGGAATTGAGCCCGATCTTGCTCGTGTCGAACGATGACTATACAGATACTGTGCTACTTTAACGTTCAGGGTAACTCTGAACTGTGACTGCCCCTGAGCCCCGAAAATCATTCCCTTATATACTCCAAAATTTGTACTTTTTGGATGGTGGGGGCCCTAACTTTCCCATGAGACCGAAGTGCGTACGTTTACTTTATCTCAAGGGGGTGAGCTCTAGGCGGAAGTCTCGGCACAGCCGTGTCGGCTAGTCTGCGTACGTAACAGCTCAAACGTTGCCCTGTTTCTGTTAAACGAAGCGAATATATACATGTAACGCCGCACATGGTTATAGTAGTTCTTCGCGACCTTCGCATATCATACTGGGACGATTCCCCTTCTATAAATGGCGTACGGTTCTTCCATGCATTCTGGACGCCGGCGTCGAATTTTCGAACTACGATGTGGGGGAAAATACAAAAATTTAAATATTTTGTCGTTAGAAATAATTCCAACAAATAAAAGTTCCCAACGAAATCTTACCGTTTTTCGGTACCGAATACGAATGTGTGGTCTGTTTTTCCAATAGATCAAAAGGTCACGTGTTCCTGTTAAACAAAACGAATATGCACCTATAACTTCGCACATGTTTAAAGTAGTTCTTCGCGACCTTCCCATATCATACTGGGACGATTCTCGTCCTCCAAATGGCGTACGTTTCTGCTATGCATTGTGGACATCGGCTTCGAATATAAGAACAACGATGGTGTGGGCTAATACAATTAATGAAATATTTCACTTTAAAAATTATTCCTTCAGTTAAATGAATACAACGAAATCTTACAATTTCTAATCCCGAATATAAATGTGTGCTTGGTTCATCAATATCTTACACGGTTGGTTTGTTACTCTTAAACGAAGCAAATGGACACCTTTAACGTCGGCTAGCAATAGTATTTCTTCGCGCCTTTCACATAACATACTGCGGCGATATTCGTACTCTAATGGAGATTGATTATGCTATGCATTCTGGACGTGGCGTCGAATTTTCGAACTACGATGGTGGGGGAAAATACAGATAATTAAATATTTCGACCTTAATAATAATTCCTAAAACTAAATGTGACCAACGAAATCTTACCATTTCTTGATACCGAATACAAAGATGTGCTTTGTTTTTTCAACAGCTCAAAGGCTGCCTTGTTCCTGTTAAACGAAGCGAATATACACATGTAACGCCGCACATGGTTATAGTAGTTCTTCGCGACCTTCGCATATCATACTGGGACGATTCACCTTCTCTAAATGGCATACTGTTGTTCCATGCATTCTGGACGCCGGCGTCGAATTTTCGAACTACGATGTGGGGGAAAATACAAAAATTTAAATATTTTGTCGTTAGAAATAATTCCAACAAATAAAAGTTCCCAACGAAATCTTACCGTTTTTCGGTACCGAATACGAATGTGTGGTCTGTTTTTCCAATAGATCAAAAGGTCACGTGTTCCTGTTAAACAAAACGAATATGCACCTATAACTTCGCACATGTTTAAAGTAGTTCTTCGCGACCTTCCCATATCATACTGGGACGATTCTCGTCCTCCAAATGGCGTACGTTTCTGCTATGCATTGTGGACATCGGCTTCGAATATAAGAACAACGATGGTGTGGGCTAATACAATTAATGAAATATTTCACTTTAAAAATTATTCCTTCAGTTAAATGAATACAACGAAATCTTACAATTTCTAATCCCGAATATAAATGTGTGCTTGGTTCATCAATATCTTACACGGTTGGTTTGTTACTCTTAAACGAAGCAAATGGACACCTTTAACGTCGGCTAGCAATAGTATTTCTTCGCGCCTTTCACATAACATACTGCGGCGATATTCGTACTCTAATGGAGATTGATTATGCTATGCATTCTGGACGTGGCGTCGAATTTTCGAACTACGATGGTGGGGGAAAATACAGATAATTAAATATTTCGACTTTAAAAATAATTCCTAAAACTAAATGTGACCAACGAGATCTTACCTTTTTTGGATACCGAATACAAAGATGTGCTTTGTTTTTTCAACAGCTCAAAGGCTGCCTTGTTCCTGTTAAACGAAGCGAATATACACATGTAACGCCGCACATGGTTATAGTAGTTCTTCGCGACCTTCGCATATCATACTGGGACGATTCACCTTCTCTAAATGGCATACTGTTGTTCCATGCATTCTGGACGCCGGCGTCGAATTTTCGAACTACGATGTGGGGGAAAATACAAAAATTTAAATATTTTGTCGTTAGAAATAATTCCAACAAATAAAAGTTCCCAACGAAATCTTACCGTTTTTCGGTACCGAATACGAATGTGTGGTCTGTTTTTCCAATAGATCAAAAGGTCACGTGTTCCTGTTAAACAAAACGAATATGCACCTATAACTTCGCACATGTTTAAAGTAGTTCTTCGCGACCTTCCCATATCATACTGGGACGATTCTCGTCCTCCAAATGGCGTACGTTTCTGCTATGCATTGTGGACATCGGCTTCGAATATAAGAACAACGATGGTGTGGGCTAATACAATTAATGAAATATTTCACTTTAAAAATTATTCCTTCAGTTAAATGAATACAACGAAATCTTACAATTTCTAATCCCGAATATAAATGTGTGCTTGGTTCATCAATATCTTACACGGTTGGTTTGTTACTCTTAAACGAAGCAAATGGACACCTTTAACGTCGGCTAGCAATAGTATTTCTTCGCGCCTTTCACATAACATACTGCGGCGATATTCGTACTCTAATGGAGATTGATTATGCTATGCATTCTGGACGTGGCGTCGAATTTTCGAACTACGATGGTGGGGGAAAATACAGATAATTAAATATTTCGACTTTAAAAATAATTCCTAAAACTAAATGTGACCAACGAGATCTTACCTTTTTTGGATACCGAATACAAAGATGTGCTTTGTTTTTTCAACAGCTCAAAGGCTGCCTTGTTCCTGTTAAACGAAGCGAATATACACATGTAACGCCGCACATGGTTATAGTAGTTCTTCGCGACCTTCGCATATCATACTGGGACGATTCACCTTCTCTAAATGGCATACTGTTGTTCCATGCATTCTGGACGCCGGCGTCGAATTTTCGAACTACGATGTGGGGGAAAATACAAAAATTTAAATATTTTGTCGTTAGAAATAATTCCAACAAATAAAAGTTCCCAACGAAATCTTACCGTTTTTCGGTACCGAATACGAATGTGTGGTCTGTTTTTCCAATAGATCAAAAGGTCACGTGTTCCTGTTAAACAAAACGAATATGCACCTATAACTTCGCACATGTTTAAAGTAGTTCTTCGCGACCTTCCCATATCATACTGGGACGATTCTCGTCCTCCAAATGGCGTACGTTTCTGCTATGCATTGTGGACATCGGCTTCGAATATAAGAACAACGATGGTGTGGGCTAATACAATTAATGAAATATTTCACTTTAAAAATTATTCCTTCAGTTAAATGAATACAACGAAATCTTACAATTTCTAATCCCGAATATAAATGTGTGCTTGGTTCATCAATATCTTACACGGTTGGTTTGTTACTCTTAAACGAAGCAAATGGACACCTTTAACGTCGGCTAGCAATAGTATTTCTTCGCGCCTTTCACATAACATACTGCGGCGATATTCGTACTCTAATGGAGATTGATTATGCTATGCATTCTGGACGTGGCGTCGAATTTTCGAACTACGATGGTGGGGGAAAATACAGATAATTAAATATTTCGACTTTAAAAATAATTCCTAAAACTAAATGTGACCAACGAGATCTTACCTTTTTTGGATACCGAATACAAAGATGTGCTTTGTTTTTTCAACAGCTCAAAGGCTGCCTTGTTCCTGTTAAACGAAGCGAATATACACATGTAACGCCGCACATGGTTATAGTAGTTCTTCGCGACCTTCGCATATCATACTGGGACGATTCACCTTCTCTAAATGGCATACTGTTGTTCCATGCATTCTGGACGCCGGCGTCGAATTTTCGAACTACGATGTGGGGGAAAATACAAAAATTTAAATATTTTGTCGTTAGAAATAATTCCAACAAATAAAAGTTCCCAACGAAATCTTACCGTTTTTCGGTACCGAATACGAATGTGTGGTCTGTTTTTCCAATAGATCAAAAGGTCACGTGTTCCTGTTAAACAAAACGAATATGCACCTATAACTTCGCACATGTTTAAAGTAGTTCTTCGCGACCTTCCCATATCATACTGGGACGATTCTCGTCCTCCAAATGGCGTACGTTTCTGCTATGCATTGTGGACATCGGCTTCGAATATAAGAACAACGATGGTGTGGGCTAATACAATTAATGAAATATTTCACTTTAAAAATTATTCCTTCAGTTAAATGAATACAACGAAATCTTACAATTTCTAATCCCGAATATAAATGTGTGCTTGGTTCATCAATATCTTACACGGTTGGTTTGTTACTCTTAAACGAAGCAAATGGACACCTTTAACGTCGGCTAGCAATAGTATTTCTTCGCGCCTTTCACATAACATACTGCGGCGATATTCGTACTCTAATGGAGATTGATTATGCTATGCATTCTGGACGTGGCGTCGAATTTTCGAACTACGATGGTGGGGGAAAATACAGATAATTAAATATTTCGACTTTAAAAATAATTCCTAAAACTAAATGTGACCAACGAGATCTTACCTTTTTTTTAAATATTTCGTCACTAATTAGAATTCCTTCAGCTAAATGTTCCCATCGAAACCTTACCTTTTTTTGGTACCGAATACAAAGGTTTGGTTTGTTTTTTCAATTGCTCAAACAGTTCCCA
>NW_017104442.1:0-316 GCF_001263275.1 Habropoda laboriosa
TCTCCCTTCTCTTCTTTTTTCTTCTCTCTCCTTTCTCTTCTTCTGTCTTTTTCCTTCTCTCTCCTTCTCAGTCTTCTGTCTTTTTTCTTCTCTCTCCCTTCTCTTCTTCTGTCTTTTTCCTTCTCTCTCCCTTCTCTTCTTCTGTCTTTTTTCTTCTCTCTCCCTTCCCTTCTTCTGTCTTTTTCCTTCTCTCTCCTTCTCAGTCTTCTGTCTTTTTTCTTCTCTCTCCCTTCTCTTCTTCTGTCTTATTTCTTCTCTCCTTTTCAGTCTTCTGTCTTTTTTCTTCTCTCTCCCTTCTCTTCTGTCTTTTTCCTTC
>NW_017104443.1:0-415 GCF_001263275.1 Habropoda laboriosa
ACTACGATGTGGAGGAATATACAGATAATTAAGTATTTCGAATTTAAATATAATTCCTTCAGCATAATGTATCCAACGAAATCTAACAATTTTTTGATCCCGAATATAAAGGTGAGCTTGGTTCTTCAATATCTCACACGGTTGCCGTGTTACTGTTAAACGAAGGGAATATACACCTATAACGTCGGCTAGGGGATAGTAGTTCTTCGCGACTTTCACGTATCGTACCGGTACGATACATCTACTCTAAATGGAGTACATTTCAGCTATGCAATCTGGACATCGGCGTCGAATATGCGAACTACGATGAGGGTCAAATACCGATAATTAGTTATATCGACTTTCATAATAATTCCTACAACTGAATGTTCCCAACGAAACCTTACCTTTTTTTGGTACCGAATACAAAGGTGTG
>NW_017104443.1:2183-2507 GCF_001263275.1 Habropoda laboriosa
TGTTTGATTCCGCTATGAATTCTGGATGTCGGCGCCGAATTTTCGAACTACGATGGTGGGGGAAAATACAGATAATTAAATATTTCGACGTTAATAATAATTCCTAAAACTAAATGTGACAAAGAAATCTTACCATTTTTTGATGCCGAATACAAGGTTGCGCATTGTTATTCAGAGATCAAGCGGTTCCGGTCTTACTGTTAAACAAAGCGAATATACACCTATAACGTCGCACATGGTTATAGTATTTCTTCGAGACCTTCGCATATCCTACTGGGACGATTCTCGTCCTCTAAATGGCGTACGATTCTACTATGCATTCTG
>NW_017104443.1:4637-4926 GCF_001263275.1 Habropoda laboriosa
TACGATACTCGTACTCTAAATGGAGTACATTTCTGCTGTGCATTCTGGACGCCGGCGTCGAATTTTCGAAATACGAAGTGCGGGAAAATACAGATAAATAAATATTTCGACATTAAAATTAATTCCAAAAGCAAAATGTGACCAACGACATCTTACCTTTTTTTGGTATCGAATACAAAGGTGTGGTCTGTTTTTTCAGTAGATCAAAAGGTCCCGTGTTACTGTCAAACAAAACGAATAGACGCCAATAACGCCGCACATGGTTAAAGTAGTTCTTCGCGACTTTCCC
>NW_017104444.1:0-6135 GCF_001263275.1 Habropoda laboriosa
TACGACGGAGTGGTTTGTTTTTTCAATAGCTCAAACGATTCCGGTGTTACCGTTAATCGATGCGAATATACACATATAACTTCCCACATGGTTATAGTAGTTCCTCACGACTTTCGCATATCATACTGAGACGATTCTCGTCTCTAAATGGCGTACGTTTCTGCTATGCATTCCGGACCCCGGCGTCGAATTTCCGAACTACGATGGTGGGGGAAAATACAGATAATTAAATATTTCGACATTAAATATAATTCCTTCAGCAAGTGAATACAGCGAAATCTCACAATTTTTTGATCCCGAATATAAAGGTTTGTCAGATTCTTCAATATCTCACACGGGTGCCGTGATGCAGTTAAACGACGCGAATATTCACCTATACTGTCGGTTAGCCGATAGTAGTTCTTCGCGACTTTCACGTAACGTATCGAGACGATACTCGTACTCTAAATGGAATACGATTCTGCTATGCATTCTGGACATCGGCGTCTAGTTTTCTCTCTACGATGGTTCGTGCAAATACAGATATCTAAGTATTTCGACATTAAAAATAATTCCTAAAACTAAATGTGACCAACTGAACCTTAACATTTCTTGATACCGAATTCAAAGGTGTGCTTTGTTTTTTCAATAGCTTAAACGTTGCCCTGTTACTGCTAAACGAAGCGAATATACACATATAACTTCGCACACGATAATAGTAGTTCTTCGCGACCTTCCTATATGATACTGTGACAATTCTCGTCCTCCAAATGGCGTACGGTTCTGCTATGCATTCTGGACACCGTCGTCAAATTTTCGAACTACGACAAATTTTCGATCTACTTTTGCGGGGGAATATACAGATAATTAAACATTTCGAATTTAAATATTATTCCTTCAGCTTAATGTATCCAACGAAATCTTACAATTTTATGATGCCGAATATAAAGGAGTGCTTGGTTCTTCTATATATCACACGGTTGCCTTGTTACTGTTAAACGAAGGGAATATACACCTATAACGTCGGCTAGGCGATAGTAGTCCTTCGCCCCTTTAACATAACCTACTGCGGCGATATTAGTACTCTAAATGGTGTTTGATTCAGCTATGCATACTGGACGTCGGCGTGAATTTACGAACTACGATAGTTTGTCAAATACATATAATTAATTATATCGGCTTTCAAAATAATTCCTACAACTGTATGTTCCCAACGAAACCTTACCTTTTTTTGGTACGGAATACAAAGGTGTGGTCTGTTTTTTCAATAGCTCAAACGGTTCCCATGTTACAGTTAAACGAAGCGAATATACACCTATAACGTCGCGCTTGGAGATAGTATTTCTTCGCGATTTTCACGTAACGTACGGGTACGATACTCGTACTCGATGTGGAGTACGATTCTGCTATTCATTCTGGACTCCGGCGTCCAATTTTCGAACTAAGATGTGGGGGAAAATACAGATAACTAAATATATCGACTTTAAAAATAATTCCTTCAGCTGAATGTATACAACGAAATCTTCCCCTTTTTTTTGTCAGGAATATAAATGTGTGCTTGGTTCTTCATTACCTCACACGGTTCCCCGTGTTACTGTTAAACGAATGGAATATACATCTATAACGTGAGCTAGGCGATAGTAGGTCTTCGCGACTTTCACCTAACATACTGTAGCGATATTCGTACTATAATGGTGTTTGATTCTGCTATGCATTCTGGACGCCGGCGTCGAATTTTAGGACTACGATGTGGGGGAAAATAACGATAATAAAATATATAGACTTTAAAGATAATTCCTACATCTGAATGTACCCAACGACATTTTACCTTTTTTTTGGTACCAAATACAAACGTCTGATTGTTTTTTCAATATCTCACACGTTTGCCATGTTACTGTTAAACGAAGCGAATAATCACATATAACGTCGCGCTTGAAGAATGTATACCTTCGCGATTTTCACGTAACGTAACGGTACGATACACCTACTCTGAATGGAGTACGATTCTGCTATGCATTCTGGACATCGGCGCCGAATTTTCGAACTACGATTGTGGGGGCAAGTACAGATAATTAAATATTTCGACTTTAAGAGTAATTCTTTCCGCTAAATGAATCTAACGAAATCTTAGAATTTTTTGATCCCGAAAATAAAGGTGTGCTCTGTTTTTTCAATAGATCTAAGGGTCCCGTGTTACCGTTACACAAAACGAATATACACCTACAACGTCGCGCTTGGAGATAGTAATTCTCCGCGATTTTCACGTAACGTACCGGTACGATACTCGTACTCGATATGGAGTACGATTCTGCTATGCATTCTGGACTCCGGCGTCCAATTTTCGAACTACGATGTGGGGGAAAATACAGATAATTAAATATTTCGACCTTAAATGTAATTCCTTCAGCTAAATGTATCCAATGAAATCTTACCTTTCTTTGGTACCGAATACAAAGGTGTGCTTTGTTTTTTCAATAGCTCTGTTACGGGTTTACGCGGTCTTGTCCGCACATGGAGCGTAAAACTTGTTTGGGTTTGTGGATCGGTCAAAACGTTCACCGTATGAGGGTGATACGTTGTTGACAACGAATCCGACAGGATTGAAACCGTCGGCGTACGTGGTATATACGCCGTTCTCCAAAGGATGGAAAAAGTTGGAGGTTCAACGTGTGTTGTTAACACGTCGTTGGCAAAGTTTGCGGTGGACCGGTCAGAACATTCAACGTACCAGGTATATACGTCGTTCTCCAACCAGTCCGATGGGATTGGAACCGTCGGCGTACGTGGTATATACGCCGTTCTCCAAAGGATGGAAAGGGTTGGAGGTTCAACGTATACGTTGACGGTGTGGGGTGGTGGACCGGTCAGAACGTTCAACCCATGAGATTCTACGTCGTTCTCCAACAAGTTCAATAGGATTGGAACCGTCGGCGTACGTGGTAAATACGCCGTTCTCCAAAGGATGGACAAGGTTTGGTAATTGTGAGGCCAGTACGTACCGTAATGTCGGATATACCTCGAGCGGTTAAGATATATCCTTTGTGAGTCTAGCAATTCCGTAACTAATGTTACGAGGAGATGGTTAATTGAATATAGGCTAAGCAATTCTACAACAACTATATTCTAATAATATTCAATTGTGGTTACAGTAAGATTACAATGTTTAAATATGAATTACAATGGTTGATTCTTGGCTGAGCAAGAATCTGCCTTCTCGACTTTACACGGTGAGTACGCGGGGACGTCGTAGACAAGTATGTCTAGTTGACACTTACGAATTTAGTATTATACTGGGTTGCTCGAAAGGGAATTGAGCCCGATCTTGCTCGTGTCGAACGATGACTTTACAGATACTGTGCTACTTTAACGTTCAGGGTAACTCAGAACTGTGACTGCCCCTGAGCCCCGAAAATCATTCCCTTATATACTCCAAAATTTGTACTTTTTGGGAGGTGGGGGCCCTAATTTTCCCATGAGACCGAAGTGCGTACGTTTACTTTATCTCAAGGGGGTGAGCGCTAGGCGGATGTCTCGGCGCCGCCGTGTCGGCTAGTCTGCGTACGAAACAGCTCAAACGTTGCCCTGTTACCGTTAAACGAAGCGAATATACACATGTAACGCCGCACATGGTTATAGTAGTTCTTCGCGACCTTCGCATATCATACTGGGACGATTCACCTTCTCTAAATGGCGTACGGTTCTTCCATGCATTCTGGACGCCGGCGTCGAAATTTCGAACTACGATGTTGGGGGAAAATACAGATACTTAAATATTTCGACTTTAAATATAATTCCTAAAACAAAATGTGACCAACGAAAAAAATTTTTTGATCCCGAATTTAAATGTGTGCTTGGTTCTTCAATATCCCACTCGGTTGCCGTGTTCATGTTAAACGAAGGGAATATACTCCTATAACGTCGGCTAGGCGAAAGTAGTTCCTCGCGACTTTCACATAACATACTGCGGCAATTGTCGTACTCTAATTGGCTTACGATTCTGCTATGCAATCTGTACGCCGTCGTCGAATTTTCGAAATACGGTGGTGGGGCAAATTGAGATAACTAAATATTTCGACTTTAAAAATAATTCATAAAACTAAATTTGACCAACGAAATCTTACCATTTTTTGATACAGAATACAGAGGTGTGCTTTGTTATTCAAAGCTCAAACGGTTCCGGTCATACCGTTAAACGAAGCGAAAATACACATATTACATCGGCTAGGCGATAGTAGGTCTTCGCGTCATTAACATAACATACTGCAGCGTATTCGTACTCTAATGGTGTTTGATTCTGTTATGCATTCTGGACGCCGGCGTCGAATTTTCGACCTACGAAGTGGTGGAAAATACAAATAATTAAATATGTCGTCGTTAGAAATAATTCCAACAATTAAATTTTCCCAAGAAATCTTACCTGTTTTTGGTACCGTATACAAAGGTATGCTCAGTTATTCAAATTTCAAACGTTTCCGTTGTTACCGTTAAACGAAGCGAATAAACACATATAACGTCGCACATGGTTATAGTAGTTCTGCGCGACCTTCGCAAATCATACCGTGACGATTCTCTTCCTCTAAATGGCGTACGGTTCTGCTATGCATATTGGACGCCGGCGTCGAATTTTCGAACTATGATGTGGGAGGAAAATACATATAATTAAATATTTCGACGTTAAAAATATTTCCTAAAACTAAATGTGACCAACGAAATATTACCTTTTCTTAATACGGAATACAAAGGTGTGCTTTGTTTTTTCAATAGCTTAAACGTTGCCCGGTTACTGTTAAACGAAGCGAATATCCAAATATAACGTCAGCTAGGTGCTAGTAGTTCTTCGCGATTTTAACGTGACGTGCAGGTACGATACTCGTACTCAAAATAGAGTATGATTCTGCTATGCATTCTGGACATCGGTTCCGAATTTTCGAACTACTTTGGTGGGGGCAAATACAGATAAGTAAATATTTCAACTTTAAAAATAATTCCTAAAACTCAATGTGACCAACGAAATCTTATCTTTTCTGGGTACCGAATACTAAGCTGCGCTTGGTTCTTCAATATATCACTCGGTTGCCGTGTGACTGTTAAACGAAGCGAATATACTCCGAAAACGTCGGCTACGCGATAGTAGTCTTTCGCCACTTTCACATAACCTACTGCGGCGATATTCGTACTCTAAATGAGGTTTGAATCTGCTATGTATTCTGGACACCGGGGTCGAATTTTCGAACTACGATGTGTTGGAAAATACAAATAATTCAATATTTCAACGAAAAAATAATTGCCCAAAATAAATGTGACCAAAGAAATCTTACCTTTTTTTGGTACCGAATACAAAGTTTGGGTCTGTTATTTCAATAGCTCACACGGTTGCCCCTGTTACTGTTAAACGTAACGATTATACACCTATACCGTCGGATAGACGATAGTAGTCCTTCGCGACTATAACATAACCAACTGCGGCGACTTTCGTACTCTAAATGGGGTTTGATTCTGCTATGTATTCTGGACACCGGGGTCGTATTTTCGATCTACGATGTGGGGGAAAATACAAATAATTAAATATTTCGGGGTAAAAATAATTGCTAAAACTAAATGTGACCAACTAAATCTTACCTTATCTTGATAGCGAAAACAAAGGTGTGCTTGGTTCTTCAATATCTCACACGGTTGCCCTGTTACTGATAATCGTAGCGAATATACACATGTAACGCCGCACATGGTTAAAGAAGATCTTCGCGACCTTCGCATATCATACTGGGACGATTCTCGCACTCGTAATGTAGTATGATTCTGCGATGCATTCTGGACATCAGCGTCGAATTCTCTCTCTACGATGGTGGGGGCAAATACAGATAACTAAATATTTCAACATTAAAAATAATTCCTAAAACTAAATGTGACCAACGAATTGTTACCATTTTTTAATACCGTTTTCAAATGTGTACTAGGTTCTTCAACATCTCGCACGGTTCTCGTGTTACTGTTAAACGAAGCGAATATACACATATTACGTCGCGCTTGGAGATAGTATTTCATCGCGATTTTCACGAAACGTACCTGTATGATTCTCGAACTCTAAATGGCGTGCGATTCTAATATGCATTCTGGACGCCGGCGACGAATTTTTGAGCTACGATGTGGGGGAAAATA
>NW_017104445.1:0-2420 GCF_001263275.1 Habropoda laboriosa
GCGGAATCAAATACCATAAGAGTACGAATATCGCCGTAGTATGTTATGTTAATGTCGCGAAGAACTACTATCACCTAGCCGACGTTATATTTGTATATTCGCTTCGTTTAACAGTAACATGGCAACCGTGTGAGATATAGAAGAACAAAGCTCACCTTTATATGCCGCATCACAAAATTGAAAGATTTCATTGGATACATTTAGCTGAAGGAATTATATTTAAAGTCGAAATATTTAGTTATCTGTATTTGTCCACACCATCGTAGTTCGAAAATTCGACGCCGGCGTCCAGAATGCATGGCAGAACCGTACGCCATTTAGAGAATCTGAATCGTCCCTGTATGATATGCGAAGGTCGCGTAGAAGTACTATAACCATGTGCGGCGTTACTTGTGTATATTCGCTTCGTTTAACAGTAACATCGGCACCGTTTGAAGTTTGAATAACAAAGCACACCTTTGTATTCGGTACCCAAAAATGGTAAGATTTCGTTGGTCACATTTAGTTTTAGGAATTATTATTAAGGTCGAAATATTTAATTATTTGTATTTTCCCCCACATCGTAGTTCGAAAATACTGCTCCGATGTCTAGAATGCATAGTTGAATCGTTCTCCATTTAGAGTACGAGTATCGTACCGGTACGTGACGTGAAAATCGCGAAGAACTACTATCGCCTAGCCGACGTTATAGGTGTATATTCGCTTCCATTAACATTAACACGGGAACCGTTTGAGCTATTGCAAAGACAAACCACTCCTTTGTATTCGGTACCAAAAAAAGGTAAGCTTTCGTTGGCCACATTTAGATTTAGGAATTACTTTTATCGTCGAAATATTTAGTTAACTGTATTTGCCCCTACCATTGTAGATAGAATATTCGACGCCGGCGTCCAGAATGCACAGCAGAACCGTGCGCCATTTAGACGACGTGAATCGTCCCAGTATGATACGCGATGGTTCCGGAGAAATACTATAACCATGTGCGACATTATATGTGTATATTCGCATCCATTAACATTAACACGGGAACCGTTTGAGCTATTGCAAAAACAAACCACTCCTTTGTATTCGGTACCAAAAAAAGGTAACCTTTCGTTGGCCACATTTAGATTTTGGATTTACTTTTCTGTAGAAATATTCTGTTAACTGTATTTGCCCCCACCATCGTAGAGAGAATATTCGACGCCGACGTCTGGAATGCACAGCAGAAATGTACTCCATTTAGAGTACGAGAATCGTACCTGTGCGTTACGGGAAAATAGCGAAGAAATACTATCGCCTAGCCGACGTTGAAGGTGTATATTCTCTTCGTTTAACAGTAACACGGGAACCGTTTGAGCTATTGAAAAAACAAACCACTCCTTTGTATTCGGTACCAAAAAATGGTAATATATCGTTGGTCACATTTAGTTTTAGGAATTATTAATAACGTCGGAATAATTAATTATCTTTATTTTCCCCCACCATCGTTGTTCGAAAATTCGAGGCCGACGTCCAGAATGCAATGCAGAACCGTGCGCCATTTAAAGGACGTGAATCCTCCCAGTATGATATGCGAAGGTCGCGAAGAAATACTATAACCATGAGCGACGTTATATGTGTATATTCGCTTCTTTTTACCGTAAGACCAGAACCGTTTGAGCTTTGAATAACAAAGCACAGATTTGTATTCGGCATCTAAAATGGTGAGATTTCGTTTGTCACATTTAGTTTTAGGTATTATTATTAACGTCGAAATATTTAATTATCTGTATTACCCCACACCATCGTTGTTCGAAAATTCGACGTCACGTCCAGAATGCATAGCGGAACCGTACGCCATTTAGAGGACGATAATCGTCCCAGTATCCTATGCGATGGTCGCGAAGAATTACTATAACCATGTGCAACGTTATATGTGATTTATATGTGGTTATATGGGATTTTCCCCCACATCGTAGTTCGCAAATTCGACGGCGGATGCCAGAATGCATAGCAGAATCATACTACATTTCGAGAGCCAAAATCGTACCGGTACGTTACGTGCAAATCGCGAAGAAATACTATCTCCAAGCGCGACGTTATATGTGTACATTCGCTTCGTTTAACAGTAACGCGGGAACCATTTGTGCTATTGAAAACATAAACCACACCTTCGTTTTCGGTACCAAAAAAAGGTAACATTTCGTTGGGAACAAACATTTAGAGGGAATATTTTTAATGTCCAAATATTTAGTTATCTGTATTTGCCCCCACCATCGTAGAGAGAGATTTCGACGTCGATATCCAGAAAGCCTAGCAGAATCGTACGCCATTTAGCGTACGAGAAATGCCGACGTATGTTATGTGAAAGTCGCGAAGAACTACTATCGCCTCGACGACATTATAGGTGCATGTTCGCTTCGTTTAACAGTAACACTGCAATCGTGTGATACATTTAT
>NW_017104446.1:0-255 GCF_001263275.1 Habropoda laboriosa
ATAAATAAAGTAACATTCGTAAAAGCAGTGGTTCACATTGCTGTGGTTAATAACTATTAATTAGTTGATAGCGTAAATTCTATTACATGGTATGCATGTCAGATGGAGCAGATTAACAGTGGTTGTTAATAAACACGTGCGCCTCGTTATAAACAAAAGCTAACCTAATGCCGGTCTCGGGACCAACAAACAGAGGATGATATATGATATACGAGTGTAATAACGGTTAATTTAATTTTTTGTTGATAAAGAGGT
>NW_017104447.1:0-537 GCF_001263275.1 Habropoda laboriosa
AGGACACGAATCGTCCCAGTATGATATGCGAAGTTCGCGAAGTACTACTATATCCATGTGCGAAGTTATATGTGTATATTCGATCATTTCACAGTAACACCGGAACCGTTTGAGCTTTGAATAACCAAGCACACCTTTATATTCGGGATCAAAAGATTGTAAGATTTCCTTGGTTTCATTTAGCTGCAGGAATTATATTTAAAGTCGAAATATTTTATAATCTGTATTTTCCCCCACCATCGTAGTTCTAAAATTCGGCGCCCCGTCCAGATTGCACCGTGTAATCAAACACCATTAGAGTACGAATATCGCCGCAGTATGATATGTGAAAGTAAAGAAGAACTAGTATCGTCTAGCTCCGACGATATAGGTGTATATTAGCTTCGTTTAACAGTAACACGGTAACCGTTTGAGCTATTGATAAAACAAACCACACCATTGTATTCTCAGCTTTGAATAACAAACACACCTTTACATTCTGTATCAAAAAATGGTTAGATTTCGTTGGTCACATATTGTTTTAGGAATTATTTTTAA
>NW_017104448.1:0-278 GCF_001263275.1 Habropoda laboriosa
GTCGCACATGTTTAAAGTAGTTCTTCGCGACCTTCCCATATCATACTGGGACGATTCTCGCCTCCAAATGGCTTACGATTCTACTGTGCACTCTGGACGACGGTGTCGAATTTTAAATCTACGATGGTGGGGGCAAATACAGATAATTAAATTCTTCGGCGTTAATATTAATTCCTAAATCTAAATGCGAGCAACGAAATCTCACCATTTTTTGCTACCGAATACAAATGTGTGCTTTGATATTAAAGCTCAAACAGTTCCGGTGTTACTGTTAAACG
>NW_017104449.1:0-342 GCF_001263275.1 Habropoda laboriosa
CAAATGTGTGCCGGGTTCTTCAATATCTCACACGGTTCCCGTGTTACTGTTAAACGAAGCGAAGATACACCTATAACGTCGCGAACCGAGATAGTATTTCTCCGCGATTTTCACGAAACGTACCGGTACGATACTCGTACTCCAAATAGAATATGATTCTGCTATGCGTTCTGGACATCGGCGTCGAATTATCGAACTACTTTTGTGGTGCAAATACAAATAACTAAATATTTCGACTTTAAAAATATTCCCTGCAAATAATTGTTCCCAACGAAATCGTACCGTATGTAGCTACCGAATACAATGTTGTGGTTTGTTTTTTCAATAGCTGAAACGGTTCCC
>NW_017104450.1:0-654 GCF_001263275.1 Habropoda laboriosa
CGAGAATGCATAGCAGAATCGTACTCCATTTTGAGTACGAGTATCGTACCGGTACGCTACGTGAAAATCGCGAAGGAATACCATCGCCAAGAGCGACGTTATAGGTATAATCGCTTCGTTTAACAGTAACATCAGCACCGTTTGAGGTTTGAATTTCAACGCACACCTTCGCATTCGGTTTCAAAAAATTATAATATTTGGTTGTATACATTTAGCTGAAGGAATTACTTTTAATGTCGTTATATTTAATTATATGTGTTTGCCCTCAACATCGTATTTCGAAAATTCGACGGCGGCGACCAGAATGCATAGCAGAATCATACTCCATTTATAGTACGAGTATCGTACCGTTACGTTTCGTGAAAATCGCCAAGAAATACTATCTCCAAGCGAGACGTTATATGTGTATATTCGCTTCTTTTAACAGAAACACGGGAACCGTTTGCGCTATTGAATAAACAAACCACAACTTTGTATTAAGTACCAAAAGAAGGTAAAGTTTCGTTGGTCACATTTAGTTTGAGGAATTATTATTAACGTCGAAATATTCAATTATCTGTATTTTCCCCCACACCGTAATTCGAAAATTCGACGCCGGCGTCCAGAATACATAGCAGAACCGTACGCCATTAAGAGGACGGGAATCGACCCAGT
>NW_017104451.1:0-640 GCF_001263275.1 Habropoda laboriosa
GAGTGTTTCTTTGCGATTTTCACGAAACGAAGCGGTACGACACTCGCTTTCTAAATGGCGTACGATTCAGCTATGAATTCTGGACATCGGTTAGAATTTTCGAAATACGATGGTGGGGGAAAATACAGATAATATAAATTTTTCGATTTTAAATTTAATTCCTTCAGCTAAATGTATCCAATGAAATCTTACCTTTTTTTGGTACCGAATACAAAGGTGTGGTCTGTTTTTGCAATAGATCCCGTGTTACTGTTACACAAAACGAATATACACATATAACGTCGCGGATGGAGATAGCATTTCTTCGCGATTTTCACGTAACGTACCGGTACGATACTCGTAATCTAAATGGGGTACGATTCTGCTATGCATTCTGGAAGTCGGCGTCGAATATAAGAACTACGATGGTCGGGGCAAATACAGATATTTAAATATTTCGACGTGAAAAAGAATTCCTAAAACTAAATGTGACCAACGAAACCTTACCTTTTTTTGCTCCCGAATATAAAGCTGTGCTTGGTTCTTCAATATCTAACACGTTTGCCGTGTTACTGTTAAACGAAGCGAATATACACATATAACATCGCACACGGTTATAGTAGTTCTTCGCGACCTTCGCATATCATACTGGGACGATTCT
>NW_017104451.1:692-904 GCF_001263275.1 Habropoda laboriosa
TCTATCTACGAAGTGGGGGAAAATACAAATAATTATATATTTCGTCGTTCGAAATAATACCAACAAATAAAAGTTCCCAACGAAACCTTACCTTTTTTTGGTACCGTATACAAAGTTGTGGATTGTTATTTCAATATCTCACACGACTCCCGTGTTACTGTTAAACGAAGCGAATATACACATATAACGTCGGGCTTGATGATGGTATTTCT
>NW_017104452.1:0-368 GCF_001263275.1 Habropoda laboriosa
TTATATTCGTTAATTCTCGTTTTACGTAGCGAAACAAGCATAATAAAGAGAAAACAGATGTCTGCAGTAATGCAAAACGTGGTTTATCGCGAGAAAACAGCAGTATTTCAGTTTATATTCGTTAATTCTCGTTTTACGTGGCGAAACATGCATAATAAAGAGCAAACCGTCGTGTGCAGTGCTGCAAAACATGGTTTGTCGCAATAAAACAGCAGTATTTCAGTTTACATTCGTTAAAACACGTTTTGCGTGGCGAAACATGCATAATAAAGAGAAAACAATCGTGTGCAGTACTGCAACAACGAGATTTGTTTCGAGAAAACAGCAGTATTTCAGTTTTTTATTCGTCTCAACACGTTTTACATGGC
>NW_017104453.1:0-215 GCF_001263275.1 Habropoda laboriosa
AGCGAAGCGAATATACAATTATAGCGTCGCACATGGTTATAGTATTTGTTCGCGACCTTCGCATTTCATACTGGGACGATTCTCGTCCTCTAATTGGAGTACATTTCTGATGTGCATTCTGGACAATGGCGTCGAATTTTCTCTCTACGATGGTAGGGGCAAATACAGATAACTAAATATATCGACTTTAAAAGTATTCCCTACAAATAATTGTT
>NW_017104454.1:0-2418 GCF_001263275.1 Habropoda laboriosa
GCGAAACATACAAAATAAAAAGAAAACACACGATTGCAGTACTGCAAAACGTCTTTGTAGCGAGAAAACTGCAGTATTGGAGTTTATATTCGTTAAAACACGATTAACGTGGGGATACATGCTAGATAAAGAGAAACCAGTCGTTTGTTGTCCTGCAAAACGTGGGTTGTCGCGGGAAAACAGCAGTATTTCAGTTTATATTCGTTAAAACACGTTTTACGTGGCGGAATATGAAAAATAAAGAGGAGACAGTCATTTTGCTGTACTGCGAAACGTCTTTGTAGCGAGAAAACAGCAGTATTACAGTTTACATTCGTTAAAACACGATTTACGTGGCGGAATATGCAAAATAAAAAGAAAACAGTCTTTTGTAGTACTGCAAAACTCGGCTTGTCGCGGGAAAACAGCAGTGTTTCAGTTTATATTCGTTAAAACACGTTTTACGTGGCGGAATATGAAAAATAAAAAGGAGACAGTCATTTTGCTGTACTGCGAAACGTCTTTGTAGCGAGAAAACAGCAGTATTACAGCTTATATTCGTTAAAACACGATTAACGTGGCGAAACATGCAGAATAACGAGAAAACAGTCGTTTGCAGTACTGCAAAACGTCTTTGTAGCGAGAAAACAGCAGTATTACAGCTTATATTCGTTAAAACACGATTAACGTGGCGAAACATGCAGAATAACGAGAAAACAGTCGTTTGCAGTACTGCAAAACGTCTTTGTAGCGAGAAAACAGCAGTATTACAGCTTATATTCGTTAAAACACGATTAACGTGGCGAAACATGCAGAATAACGAGAAAACAGTCGTTTGCAGTACTGCAAAACGTCTTTGTAGCGAGAAAACAGCAGTATTACAGCTTATATTCGTTAAAACACGATTAACGTGGCGAAACATGCAGAATAACGAGAAAACAGTCGTTTGCAGTACTGCAAAACGTCTTTGTAGCGAGAAAACAGCAGTATTACAGCTTATATTCGTTAAAACACGATTAACGTGGCGAAACATGCAGAATAACGAGAAAACAGTCGTTTGCAGTACTGCAAAACGTCTTTGTAGCGAGAAAACAGCAGTATTACAGCTTATATTCGTTAAAACACGATTAACGTGGCGAAACATGCAGAATAACGAGAAAACAGTCGTTTGCAGTACTGCAAAACGTCTTTGTAGCGAGAAAACAGCAGTATTACAGCTTATATTCGTTAAAACACGATTAACGTGGCGAAACATGCAGAATAACGAGAAAACAGTCGTTTGCAGTACTGCAAAACGTCTTTGTAGCGAGAAAACAGCAGTATTACAGCTTATATTCGTTAAAACACGATTAACGTGGCGAAACATGCAGAATAACGAGAAAACAGTCGTTTGCAGTACTGCAAAACGTCTTTGTAGCGAGAAAACAGCAGTATTACAGCTTATATTCGTTAAAACACGATTAACGTGGCGAAACATGCAGAATAACGAGAAAACAGTCGTTTGCAGTACTGCAAAACGTCTTTGTAGCGAGAAAACAGCAGTATTACAGCTTATATTCGTTAAAACACGATTAACGTGGCGAAACATGCAGAATAACGAGAAAACAGTCGTTTGCAGTACTGCAAAACGTCTTTGTAGCGAGAAAACAGCAGTATTACAGCTTATATTCGTTAAAACACGATTAACGTGGCGAAACATGCAGAATAACGAGAAAACAGTCGTTTGCAGTACTGCAAAACGTCTTTGTAGCGAGAAAACAGCAGTATTACAGCTTATATTCGTTAAAACACGATTAACGTGGCGAAACATGCAGAATAACGAGAAAACAGTCGTTTGCAGTACTGCAAAACGTCTTTGTAGCGAGAAAACAGCAGTATTACAGCTTATATTCGTTAAAACACGATTAACGTGGCGAAACATGCAAAATAAAGAGAAAACAGTCGTTTGTAGTGTTGCAAAACGCGGTTTGTCGCGAGAATACAGCAGTATTTCAGTTTATATTCGTTAAAACACGTTTCACATGGCGGAATATGCATAATAAAGAATAAACAGTCGTTTGTAGTACTGCATAACTCGGGTTGTCGCGGGAAAACAGCAGTATTTCCGTTTATATTCGTAAAAACACGTTTTACGTGGCGAAACATGGAAAATAAAGGGAAAACAGTCGTTTGTAGTACTGCAAAACGTGCGCTGTCGCGGGAAATCTGCAGTATTTCAGTTTATATTCGTTAAAACACGGTTTGCGTGGCGAAACATGGAAAATAAAGAGAAAACAGTCGTTTGTAGTACTGCAAAACGCGGTTTGTCGCGAGAATACAACAGTATTTCAGTTTATATTCGTTAAAACACGTTTTACGTGGCCAAACATGGAAAATAAAGGGAAAACAGGCGTTTGTAGCACTGCAAAACGTGCGCTGTCGCGGGAAATCATCAGTATT
>NW_017104454.1:5256-5638 GCF_001263275.1 Habropoda laboriosa
AGTATTACAGTTTATATTCGTTAAAACTCGTTTTACGTGGCGGAATATGCAAAATAAAGAGGAAACAGACATTTTGCAGTACTGCAAAACGTCTTTGTAGCGAGAAAAATGCAGTATTGCAAATTATATTTGTTAAAACACGATTAGCGTCGCAAAACATGCAAAATAAAAAGAAAACAGTCGATTGCAGTACAGCAAAATGTGGTTTGTCGCGGGAAAACAGCAGTATTACAGTTTATATTCGTTAGAACACGTTTTATGTGGCGAAACATGCAAGATAAAGAGAAAACAGTCGTTTGCAGAACTGCAAAACGTGGTATGTCGCGAGAAAGCAGCATTCTTACAGTTTATATTCGTTAAAACACGTTTTACTTGGCAAAAC
>NW_017104455.1:0-3143 GCF_001263275.1 Habropoda laboriosa
CGTTTTATGTGGCGAAACATGGATAATAAAGAGAAAACCGTCATTTTGCAGTACTGCAAAACGTGGTTTGTCACGCGAAAACAGGAGTATTTCAGTTTATAATCGTTAAAACACGATTTACGTGGCGAAACTAGCAAAATAAAGAGGAATCAGTCATTTTGCAGTACTGCAATACGTCTTTGTAGCGAGAAAAGTGCACTATTACAGTTTATATTCATTAAAACACGATTTACGTGGCGAATCATGCAAAATAAGGAGAAGACATTCGTTTGCAGTACTGCAAAACGCGGTTTGTCGCGAGAAAACAGCAGTATTTCAGTGTATATTCGTTAAAACACGTTTTACGTAGCGGAATATGCAAAATAAGGAGGAGACAGTCATTTTGCAGTAGTGCAGAACGTCTTTGTAGCGAGAAAAGTGCACTATTACAGTTTATATTCATTAAAACACGATTTACGTGGCGAATCATGCAAAATAAGGAGAAGACATTCGTTTGCAGTACTGCAAAACGCGGTTTGTCGCGAGAAAACAGCAGTATTTCAGTGTATATTCGTTAAAACACGTTTTACGTAGCGGAATATGCAAAATAAGGAGGAGACAGTCATTTTGCAGTAGTGCAGAACGTCTTTGTAGCGAGAAAAGTGCACTATTACAGTTTATATTCATTAAAACACGATTTACGTGGCGAATCATGCAAAATAAGGAGAAGACATTCGTTTGCAGTACTGCAAAACGCGGTTTGTCGCGAGAAAACAGCAGTATTTCAGTGTATATTCGTTAAAACACGTTTTACGTAGCGGAATATGCAAAATAAGGAGGAGACAGTCATTTTGCAGTAGTGCAGAACGTCTTTGTAGCGAGAAAAGTGCACTATTACAGTTTATATTCATTAAAACACGATTTACGTGGCGAATCATGCAAAATAAGGAGAAGACATTCGTTTGCAGTACTGCAAAACGCGGTTTGTCGCGAGAAAACAGCAGTATTTCAGTGTATATTCGTTAAAACACGTTTTACGTAGCGGAATATGCAAAATAAGGAGGAGACAGTCATTTTGCAGTAGTGCAGAACGTCTTTGTAGCGAGAAAAGTGCACTATTACAGTTTATATTCATTAAAACACGATTTACGTGGCGAATCATGCAAAATAAGGAGAAGACATTCGTTTGCAGTACTGCAAAACGCGGTTTGTCGCGAGAAAACAGCAGTATTTCAGTGTATATTCGTTAAAACACGTTTTACGTAGCGGAATATGCAAAATAAGGAGGAGACAGTCATTTTGCAGTAGTGCAGAACGTCTTTGTAGCGAGAAAAGTGCACTATTACAGTTTATATTCATTAAAACACGATTTACGTGGCGAATCATGCAAAATAAGGAGAAGACATTCGTTTGCAGTACTGCAAAACGCGGTTTGTCGCGAGAAAACAGCAGTATTTCAGTGTATATTCGTTAAAACACGTTTTACGTAGCGGAATATGCAAAATAAGGAGGAGACAGTCATTTTGCAGTAGTGCAGAACGTCTTTGTAGCGAGAAAAGTGCACTATTACAGTTTATATTCATTAAAACACGATTTACGTGGCGAATCATGCAAAATAAGGAGAAGACATTCGTTTGCAGTACTGCAAAACGCGGTTTGTCGCGAGAAAACAGCAGTATTTCAGTGTATATTCGTTAAAACACGTTTTACGTAGCGGAATATGCAAAATAAGGAGGAGACAGTCATTTTGCAGTAGTGCAGAACGTCTTTGTAGCGAGAAAAGTGCACTATTACAGTTTATATTCATTAAAACACGATTTACGTGGCGAATCATGCAAAATAAGGAGAAGACATTCGTTTGCAGTACTGCAAAACGCGGTTTGTCGCGAGAAAACAGCAGTATTTCAGTGTATATTCGTTAAAACACGTTTTACGTAGCGGAATATGCAAAATAAGGAGGAGACAGTCATTTTGCAGTAGTGCAGAACGTCTTTGTAGCGAGAAAAGTGCACTATTACAGTTTATATTCATTAAAACACGATTTACGTGGCGAATCATGCAAAATAAGGAGAAGACATTCGTTTGCAGTACTGCAAAACGCGGTTTGTCGCGAGAAAACAGCAGTATTTCAGTGTATATTCGTTAAAACACGTTTTACGTAGCGGAATATGCAAAATAAGGAGGAGACAGTCATTTTGCAGTAGTGCAGAACGTCTTTGTAGCGAGAAAAGTGCACTATTACAGTTTATATTCATTAAAACACGATTTACGTGGCGAATCATGCAAAATAAGGAGAAGACATTCGTTTGCAGTACTGCAAAACGCGGTTTGTCGCGAGAAAACAGCAGTATTTCAGTGTATATTCGTTAAAACACGTTTTACGTAGCGGAATATGCAAAATAAGGAGGAGACAGTCATTTTGCAGTAGTGCAGAACGTCTTTGTAGCGAGAAAAGTGCACTATTACAGTTTATATTCATTAAAACACGATTTACGTGGCGAATCATGCAAAATAAGGAGAAGACATTCGTTTGCAGTACTGCAAAACGCGGTTTGTCGCGAGAAAACAGCAGTATTTCAGTGTATATTCGTTAAAACACGTTTTACGTAGCGGAATATGCAAAATAAGGAGGAGACAGTCATTTTGCAGTAGTGCAGAACGTCTTTGTAGCGAGAAAAGTGCACTATTACAGTTTATATTCATTAAAACACGATTTACGTGGCGAATCATGCAAAATAAGGAGAAGACATTCGTTTGCAGTACTGCAAAACGCGGTTTGTCGCGAGAAAACAGCAGTATTTCAGTGTATATTCGTTAAAACACGTTTTACGTAGCGGAATATGCAAAATAAGGAGGAGACAGTCATTTTGCAGTAGTGCAGAACGTCTTTGTAGCGAGAAAAGTGCACTATTACAGTTTATATTCATTAAAACACGATTTACGTGGCGAAACTAGCAAAATAAAGAGGAATCAGTCATTTTGCAGTACTGCAAAACGTCATTGTTGCGAGATAACAGCAGTATTACAGTTTATATTCATTAAAACACGATTTACGTGGCGAATCATTCAAAATAAAGAGAAGACAGTCATTTTGCAGTACCGCAATACGTCTTTGTAGCGAGAAAACAGCAGTATTACAGTTTATATTGGTTAAAACACGATTT